>NC_056606.1:8686319-8988402 GCF_018340385.1 Cyprinus carpio | reverse complement strand
ACTCATTCACGGCTCCTCCAGAGAGGAACCAGCTATAAAAGCCACCAGAAAGCACAGTTGGGGAGAGAGGAAAGGTGAGAAAGTTTGAGCCATCTCCTCGCCCTGCATGACCCTCTCTGCAGCCGCCAGACTAGTGGGGGTTTTTGGTTTTGGTACTGTTTGTTTAGTTGATGCCTAATGCAATTTTTGTGCTAGAGGTGTCAGTTGGTGTACTGTTTGCTTTGCTGCCCCCCACTTAACTGTTGAACTCCACTCAATATTGCTAATACTTTTTCTGTATGTCCTGTCTTCAATATTTTAAGTTGTCTACTTGATAACTTGTAGGGAGGAGGGTGCCTATTTCTCTTTAAACATCCTTTTCTCCTGTTTTTTTGGAAAAGTTTAGGTAGTTAAGGAAGTATATTGTTTTTTGTTATTTATTTTGTCCTTGTCTAGTAAGTTAGTTTCAAAATGGATAAGTCTGCTGTTTGTTTTGTTATTTTGGCTATGCCCCCTCCATGAAGCCTGTTTTGCTTTGTTCTTTGCTACTCCTGCATGTGTTAAAGACAATAGTAATAAATCAATTAGTAGTGGATCCTTAAGTGGGTGCGCTCTTCAGTTCTGAGAGCTTTGGACTTGGATGAGAGGCTCCCATGTGGATTTTTCCTTTTGTCGTTGTTACGTATTCCTCATTCCCCTAGACTAATCTAAGAGTGGGAACGTAACAATTGGGCTCTTCCTATGCCTGTTCAGTGTTCTGGTTACACTATTGTGAATCTTCTGGATTGGTAAGTTTGTTTTGCTCGCTTCGAAACTTTGATTGGGTGAGGAAGTTCCATGGTGTTTTGAGAAAAAAAAATGAAATTGATTTAGTAAAGTTCTCACTGGTCTCCGTCAATAGAGAGTAGTAAAAATCAATAATCGGTGTAGGAATGAAAGATTCTGTTAGAGCTAGCTGACTTCTTACAAATACACTAACTTCTAGAAGTGCAAGAAAAAGTGTGATAAAGGATGAGTTTATATCGTAAATTGGGGTATGAGGTGGGTACTTTTCGACAGAACTGTAACATGGATAGAAGCAGTACTGATATAGAAGCGTGTCTGATATGTCAGGTTCGTCAGTAGTATGAGAAAGTATCTTCTCTGGATCCTAAAACACACCTATATGCATGTTCATCAGTAGTAAGAAAGTATCTTGAATTCTGAACTACAATCACACTGCAAAAGAGCTTGAATACTAAACAAGCCTTCGTATGATACTCAACGCCTTCGTTTGAGAGCTCTAAAAGCAGATCGGGATATTCAAGCTGCGATGACTTGAGACACGATTCTTTATATGATCGGCCGGTTCCCTAAACCCGTTCCTATCCCTGATTCTTTAACATTCCTAAAGGCTGAATCTAGATATTGGGTAAATATTCATCAGTTAGTTGCCACCCTTATCGTGAGACAGTGAGGTATACTCTTACTTTATTGCCTTTTGAAGCGTGTCGGCGACTAAATTGAGTTTGGCCACAGGATATGTGGGCTTGCTGCTTCAGTGTAACCTCGTTGGCAAAGCACAAGAGGTGTGTGCGGCTTTGCCAATTGAGGCGTCATTGGACTATGACACTGTGAAAGCAGCTGTTTTGAGAGCATATGAATTGGGCCTGAGGCATCATATCGGCAGAAATTTCGAGATGTTCAAAGCAAGGTCCAACACAAACTTACGTCGAATTTTTGCTAGGGAAAAAAAAGACCCTCTTGAGAAGTGGTGTTTTGCAAACAAATTACCACTTTCGAAGAGTTACGAGAATTGGTCTATTGGAAGAGACTTTAATATTCATGCGTGCCGGAAAGTGTTGTGGTTTCATTAAATGAACAAAAAGTGACAAAGCTCTCGGATGCGGCCAGTACTTGCAGATGCAATCCCCACTTACACATCGGACGGTTTTTTATTCTGGTCGTCAGACGAAAAACAGTTTTATCTGCAGATTCTCTGTAGCTCAAGATGTAACTCGCCGGAGAAGTCCATAAATCATGGCAACACTAAAACCGTTGCAAGAAATACAGCTGAAAGGAGAGTTTGCTTTTATTGTCTTGATCCTGGCCATTTGATCATTGATTGTCGAGCTTGGAAACAGAGAAAAAAAGCAACTGAAAAAGCCTAGGCATGTAGCAATTAATACAATCTGCTCCTGATTTTGTGCCACGGATACCTTCGTCTTTGGACCGTTTCTATCGGCCAGGCTATGTGTCGTTTTAGCTGGCAGCCCTAATGTTGAGTGCGTGCAAATGGAGAGATCCGGGATCAGCACAGTCCCCTTCATTTTTAGAGGATGTGCTGCCTTTCTCTGCCGCTTCGTTATACCGGCGCAAATATTTTGTGTACGTGGAAATTGAAAAATGGGGGTGTGTTAGTGTTTCCATTGCCATGTTGTTAATGGTAAAGTCTGACCTTGGCTACAGGTAATTTTTTCAATTGGAGTGTGTGTAAGAACTACCCGTAGACAACGTCAGCTTTATCCTGGGAAATGATTCTTGCAGGTGGTAATGTCTTTCCCAGGCCAGTTGTTATAAGTGAGCCAACTGAGTGCGCTTGTCGGATCTTGCTGAGACATTTCCTCTTGTTGTTTCCAGCATGTGCGGTCACTCGGATCTCATTCACGAAAGTTTCAAGATACGGTTGACTCATTTCAGATTCTTTCATGGGCTGACCAACCCGATGTCCAGTAGAGGCCAAGTTGGTCAGTTCCACTGGGAATATGGTGTCTGAGCATGACCCTTCTGCGATGCCGCTACTCCTTCCATGGTGGGTAAGGCAACATGCTTTGCTGCTGTGCAGAAGTCAATTCCTACACTTGCACAAATGCATTAGTTTAGCGGTAGAATCATTTGGCCATTCTTGTAAACGGCAACAGGGTAGCTACTTTTGGGATGATGAGTCCTAAGGCGCAAATGGGAACCAAGGTAAGTCAAGCAAAAATATTGGTTGACCATATATCAGGTTGTTCTGCCCTGCCATTACCCGTTCTCAAGTTTTGAAATTGGCACACGAAAATGTTCTTTCAGGCTCTTGGTGTCAAACAAAACATTTCAGCGTCATTACAAAAGTTACTTCTACTGGCCGGAGTAAATCTGCTCTGTTGGCTCAATTTTTGTCGCTCCTGTGACGTCTGCCAGCGTGCAGGCAAACCAAATCCGAGGACTGTCCCAAAAGCTCCCCACACTTAAGTTCCAATTCCTGTTTATTGGTGAGCCATTTGAAAAGTTTGTGGATTGATTGTGGTAGGACTCTCTTCCAAGTCTAAACATGGGCATCAGTAACATGTTAACAATGATGTGTACTACTCGTTCCCTGGAGGCTGTACCGTTGCGTTCATTAAAGGCACCCGTAGTGGTTGAAGAGATTGTAAAAAGTGTGTTACAACATTGGGTACCCAGACTAATTCAAACTGTATAAAGGGAAGAAATTCCACATCAAAAAAGTTTTGGGCAGATGTGAAACGTTGGGATAGCACACCAACTGTCTAGCGACTATCACCCTGAGTCACAGGGGGCCGATAGAGCGTTTTCCATCAAAACCATGAAGTACATGATCCTGCCACTTACTGGTGTCATAGACTGGAAAGAGAAATGGATGGATGGCTTACCGTATTATGTTTGCGTGAGGGAGTCGGTTTCAGAGTCTTGGGGTTTAGTCCTCATGAGCTAGGTGTAGCTCATACCGTTCGGGGCGCCCACCCCCCCATTTGAAGTTAGGTTAAAAGAACAGTTAACTAGTAAGAGTAGCATGCTGTCCCCCATTTTAAGACTATGTCAGCGGAAACGGCGTCTTACCTGCGGCTAAGGAGAAGAAGACTGCAAGTTTTCAACCAGTGACTCTGTTCCCATCCTGGCTGGTCCGATGTTCATTGCTGCCAAGTCACCTCTTTAAAATTCAGATGGAAGAGCAAGTTTTGTATTTTTAGGGACATTACCTAGACACCCAGAAACCAAGGTACAACCATTAGAGTCTGGAGGAAGGGGAACCTTATCACCGGAGAAGCTCACAGAAGACCAGCGTTAATGTAAACATGTTGCTGTGAAGATGTTTGCCAGAACCAGTGTTCAAGTTTCTCCACAGTCCATGTGATGATTTGGGGTGCAATTTCTAACTGTCATCTGCTGGTGTGTCCTGGAGTCCATTGGTTTTTTTTGAAAACCAAAGTCACTGCACACTGTTTACCAAGAAATTTTGGAGCACTTCATGGCTTCCTTCTCCTGACCAACTTTTGAAGATGCTGATTTCATTTTCCAGCAGGATTTTGGCATCCTGCCCACACTGCCAAAAAGCACTAAAAGGTGGTTTAAAATGACCATGGTGTTGGTGCGCTTGACTGTCCAGCAAACTCACTCAGACTTGAAAACCACAGAGAGAATCTATGGGGGTATTATCAAGAGGAAAATGAGAAACAAGAGACCAAAAAATGCAGATGAGCTGAAGGCCACTGTCAAAAAAACCTGGGCTTCTTCCATACCACCTCAGCAGTGCCACAAACTGATCCACCTCCAATGCCACGCCGAATTGAGGGCAGTAATTAAAGAAAGGGTCAGGAGCTCCCTACCAAGTACTTGAGTACATGTACAGTAAATGAACATACTTTCCAGAAGGCAAACAATTCACTAAAAATGTTTTTTTTTTTTTGGTCTTTTTTCTTGGTCTTAAGTATTCTTATTTGTTGAGATTGTGAATTGGTGGGTTTTTGTTAAATGTGAGCCAAAATCATCACAATTAAAAGAACCAAAGACTTAAACTACTTCAGTCTGTGTGCACCTGTATATCACAAATACACCACAATATATTTCATGCAAGTCCTCCCCTCCACCAAAAAATCTGAAGAGTTTGCATTCATAGACTCATGCTGTGAAAGTTTTTGTCTTAAATAATTCGAGTTGGTTGGACCTGTGTGAGTTGAATGACTCACAATGTGTCACATTAGCTATCACTAGGTAGTGCAGATACATGCTCTGTTTCACACAGTCTCAGTTCTCCTGTCCATTTTAGCATGTTTAATTATGGCCTGGGAGTAAGAGACAACTCGTCAAAAACTATTTGTCTAAAGGGACAGCTCATCTTCAAAATTAAATTACCATTAACCTGAGACTGCACGCTTGTTTGTGCCATTTCCTTCTGAATAATTCAACGCGTTCATGCACTTTGATGCATTATCCAGTTTGAGCAGCATGTCATTCAAAATTTTAAGCAAAGCTAACATGATTTGGATTTAATTAAAAAAAAAAAGAAAAAAAGAAAAAAAGTAGTTTAAGATCTTGCACTTTTACTGTGCAGAATCCTGTCAACAAGGGGAAATATATTGCAAAAACTTTTGGAATGTTTACCAATAAAAATATCTAAATATCCTTAAAGAAAAGTATCCGAAATAAAGGTTCCAAAAGGTTTTTTTTTCTTTTTCTTTTTTTTTCTCTAAAACCATGTATTTTTTTTATCCATATTTATTTTTACTGTTTGATAAATTGTAAAGTATTTCTCTTTTAACATAATAAACCTCAATACATTTCAAAACATTATTTCTGCTTAAAACAAAAGAAGAAAAAAAGGTTAAATAACATAAACTGAATTTAATATATTTAACTTAATCTTATGCAAGACTAAAATCCTGAATATTTTTTATTTTTTTCTAATATACAGCTTGCATATATAAATGCAAACAGAACTGCAGATTATTTTAGTATGTTGAGGTGGGAGTAAGTACCTGAGCTAACAGGGGAAACAGTCACTGGAGAGTCATTGAGATTATATTCCTGTCCTCCTACTGTTGTGCCAAATGGCACAACCTGGGTTTCTCCAGCAGGTCTTTTCTGAGTTATTTTTAAAAAGCCACTGCAAGACATCAAGTTACAAAGTCCCTAAAGTCACACTTGCAGAAATAAAAACTCACTGAGCAAAACTACACTTAAAACAAAAATAAGTGAATTTTACAGTTAAAAAGATGACAGCTGTGGTTGGCAGACCTTCATCGTAAAAAAATACAGTAGCAACATTTTATTTATTTATTTTTATTTTATTTATTTATTTTTTGCAAAAGTCACCATACTTAGGGACTCTGTAAACAGTGATTTAAAAATGAATACTCAAAGATGTTTTGCAGTGTTTTGTCCCATGAGTGCTGCATTAAGACACTATATCAAGTCAAAAAAGTTTTGAAACTTTAAACTTAAAACAAACTTTAAACATGCACTGCAAATCAATTAAAAATAATTTAATTGATGCATAATTACATTTTTTTTTTTTTTAATGTTTTTCCAGGGGTAATATAATTAATTTCACTAAATGAATTATGAAGTATTAAAAAAAAAACATTCCGAGTCCCCCTGAGGTGGATGGCAGGCTGGATAAGGGTGTCTGCATTTGTAAAGGTGGAAAACACCCACCTTAAATCAAGAGTAAGTAATAAGTAGAGCAGTATTTAATTGAATCTTCATTTAATTACCTCCTCCTGCAGTTATAATTGGCATGACTGCAGCTCTATGTATGTAATCAAAGCAGTACTGCTGCAGAAGGGGGAGAGGAGGAGTCTACAATAATCCCCCCCCCACACACACACACACAACCATCCCAGGCACACACATGTATCTTCCTGAAGTGCAAACCTGAAAAAAAATGAAAAAAAAAATCTCATTCTCACTAAATCAAACACTTCATCCTATTCTGGGAGCTTTAATACCTAAGCCTGAGCTGTACAATACAAATACTAATTTCTGTGCCATTCTTTATCTTCCTTTTTTCATTTATATCACTCCATTCTCCACAGACCAACGCTGGCCTGTCAGAATTTTTGACTTTCAAGCTAAACCCCTAAAGCTATCCACAAAACTTTATTTTAAATTTAAAATCTCAAACTACTAGAAATTTCCAACTCAATAAATAGTCTGTTTTAGATGCTCATTAAACTTTTCTAGTTGCACTGATTTTTGTCTCAAAACCCAGTGCCATCCATGTCTTCTTTGCAAGAGAAAAACATAATAATGCTACAATATTTTCTGTTTGCTCAAAGTATATAAACACTGCCTGTGGGATCCAACAGCCTGATCATTAGTGAAAAAGCTTCTGTTTAGGCAAAAGTATTTAGTTTTGTGTATTTTTGTGACTTTTGAGAACCCTACAGTTACAGTTTTTCTCGATTGCTCAACACACAATAACTGATTCGTTTGGCACAATTTTCCAAACCATACTTACAGTTCCTGAAACAAAGACACTTTTCTCAAAACTTTTAACACATTTCACCTGTTTTCACACACACTCCAATTTGCTCAGTGTTTTTATTGCAAAACTTTATACAAAAACGGCATCATTTTGCACAGGTTTAACCACGTTCTCATTTAGAAAACACAAACACACAATATAACTACCTCAAGAATCACTAAATGAACACAAACAGCACATATTTATCCATGTGTGAACATTCAGTAGCCAAACTGATGACACACAAGTCAGAATCTCAGGATGATATAAAAAGGAGCACAGGTGATTATGTGATTTGATAAATGAATCCTACTAGTGGGAGACAAAGTGGAAGAGGAGGGGAAAAGAAAAATGAAGGGGACGGGGCTGTACACAGCGCTGTAGTTGATCATGTTCTGGTGCATGAAGACAGCTTGCCGACAGGCTCATCTACAGGCTTTCAATCCTACTTACAGATCAAATACAAATAAAAAACAATAACAAAACATCAGAAGAACTAAATATTACTAAATATATAACAAAAAAAAAATTTACAGTAAATACTAAAGCACAAGTTGTACACCCTCAGACTCATACTGTAACTTCTGAACTGATTTGTAGCCAAGTACTTCTTACATGTACTGTATTTTTGCAGAACTACAATAAGAAATGACTCTATATTATGTTGTCTTCATATGAAATTCTTTGGTATTTGACCTTTTCCTTGTGCTTTTCATCTACTGTACTGTAAGTTCTCTTTACAGCAGTGAATTGAAAATAATATTTTCTTACTGTAAAGCTTATTGTTGAATTTCACTGTACTGCTATATTTACTGTAACATGTATCTGCTCGTTGTATACTGTAATAGACATTGAGCTGTAAAATGATACCCCATTGTCAAAAGAAGGTTTTTGCAACAGTGTTATGAATTGATCTCATTGGTGTGTAAGACTATGTTGTACTGTGTGTGTTACTGAGGGCCCATGTCTCATGTCTGAGGGCAAAACTTTTTTTTTTTTCAGCAAGATTGAATAGTTTTGAGTGGAGAGCTTTATTTTGACCTGAAAATAGGAAGTATGGGGAATTGAGTGAGAAGTTATGGATTTGTGTTTAGAGTTTCGAGAAAAGGAGTCACACTTTTAAGAACTGTGTTTAAGCAATCGAGAAAAAACTGTACTGTTGAACTGATTTGTAGCCGAGTAGTCCTTTCATGTACTGTATTTTTGCAGAACTGAGAGATGACTGTCTAGGGGAGATCTATTTTTTAAGAGATTAAAATCTTTTGTCAGAAGACTAAGAAACTGCTATAACAAATAAGGATACTACCAATACTGTAATGCAATTTGGTAGAGGATGCAGAATTGATCAATAAATGAATTTATTTATTTATTTAGTTATTTACAGTAACTGACAGTGTATTCCAACATGTGTTTCCCGTATATTCAGTTGTTTGGTCTCTGAACTTTTCTCTTCTAGTGCTTTTTAGTGTTTTTCATCTACTGTAAGATCTCTTTAAAGTGTTGTAATGAAAGTAAACTTTTCTTAAAGTTTATTGCTGAATTTTACTGTATCTGCATCCCTATATTTATGTTGTATATGGTAACAGAAACTGACTAGCAAAAGGATTCCTATTTCCAAAAAGGAGGTTTTTGTAACAGTGTTTTGAATTGATCTCACTAGTGTTCTCTAGGCAGGAGAATAGTCTGTGTATTTGACAGGTTTGTATATCATCTGAGGCCAAAGTTTGAGTCTGACAAAAGAGAACATGTTTTTGACTAAACTATTTGATTTTGACTTGGAAGTTTGAACTTTGCGCAAGTTGGTGTGTCGTTTTGAGATTGTGTTTATAGTTGTGAGAAAATTATGAATTATTTCATGAATTGTGTGTTAGCAATCGAGAAAAACTGTAAGTGAGTGAAATCACTTTCGTAATTACAGTAAATAGATGTATGGACATTTGGAGGTGAGCACTGTGAAATAAAAAGAAGTCATTCACCTTATTCACCTTATCAGAAGTCAGTGTACCATCAGAATCACATTTAAACTGCAAGGTAAAAAAAAAAACATGCATACAGTACAACTGCTTATTCTTTTGTAATTTAACCAATATTTTTCATTGCAAATTATATTTTATGACGAAAGAATTCACATGATTGGGGTCACAAATTTGCTTATTTAATCAATAACTTGAATAAAAAATAATAATAAAAAAAACTTTCTGTTTATTTCCAGGTTTAAATTATTAGATTTTCAGTGTGGGCTCAGACTTTTGGGTCGAGATTTGGGTTATAATTCTACATGAAAATATTTAAAGGGGTGGTTGACTTTAAAAAAAAAAAAAAAATAGGCTTGATTGTGTTTATGGGGTGCAGTCTAAAAGAACATTTTATTTGGCAGATTGACATCATTCTCATCATTATGAGAAGAAAAGTATAGAAACTTGAACATATTATTTTCAAAGACTTATACTGGCATCGGAGAACACCATTTTTTATCAGTTGTTTTCTTTTCTTATCTTTTTTCTTGAGTCTGTTGAACCACCTATTTTATAGGTGATATAAACTCTGAAAATCATCTTAAATATGAAAGCTGACAGAGCTTCATGTCTCTAGTCAGAAAGGTTGTCTTTGTGGAGAACATTCTGCACTCTGCTTTTTATAAAAGTGGCATTGGGAGCCCTGAAAATCCACCTTGATTTTCAACATCGCGCTAACAGAATGTCCTCGTTGACAAGACAGCTGTACACAGAGTGGCCTTGAGCCATTATTACTTGTACAAGAGCAGTGCTGTAGACAGAGAAGTTATGCTGTATACTGTATATAAAAAGCAGTGCACACAGTTCACAGATCAGAGAGAACATTTACACTGTTGAATTAGGGTACAGAAGAACATTAGGAGATAATGAACAGTCGGTCAGCCATTTGTCGCAAAGCAAGCCAAGCTGAACAGGTCTTGTATCAGCCTGAAGTGGATTCGTTTGTAATAATGACAGTCTAACTGTATGTTCAGATAAATACTGTATATGCATGGAGATTAAATATTGATGGAGTTGCATGTATCTTATATGCTGTACAATTATTTAATACTTATTACTTAAAATTATTAAAAAACAAACAACAAAAACACACAAACCACACACACAAAACTTACATTATTTACATGTGCATTACTAACATTTATAATGATAAAAATAATAATAATAATAATACATTACTTAAAACTGCATTACATTACATTAGGTAAAAAATGAATCTGAGCTTAAAGAGATTTAAAAAATAGATCAACTAAAAATATTTAATCAGATATTCCAGAAACCCAGATATTTTAAAACCAAAAAAAAAAAAAAAAAAAAATCATGTCACTGTGTTCCTGGAGTAGTTCTATAATTTGGTGCACAACACATGTTTCTAGTTTGAGAGATGGCACATTTTAATAGTGTTACTCTGTGAACACTTTCTCTTTCAGTTATGGGTGCAGGGTCATAAAAAACTTTTCAAACCTTTTTTCAGGCATTTGCTATTTTGCTCTGATGATTTCCTGGTTTTTATGAAGCCCCTTCCTCAGAAATACGCATTGGGCTCAGATTGGTCAGCTGGCCCAGTGTGTTGTGATTCACTAAACCGCCTAGTTGCAGGTGTTGAGGTAACGACGTCCTTATGTGTGTTGAGGGAACGACATCCATTTCTCGTGGCCACAAGAAAAATATGTAGTTCCCTCAACATAAGGAGTCGTGGCCAGGAGAAATGGATGTCATTCGACAAAACTAAGTGAACCGAACATGTCACCTCCCGGACACCATAAGTATTTTAATCCTACGTGATAATTACTTTAGAAACAAATAGCAGTCACAGTAAATTTATATTCAATTTGTAAATTTGCATTAAAACAGTAAATTTGTTATTATACAGTACATGCTTCTGTGACAGCTTTGTAGTTTAAATTATATTTTTATGCAATATTATGTTGAATGCAATCAATCTACATTTGGTTTTCCATGGTTAACCTAAGCTATTTGGGTTCAATCATTAAACTAATTTTAAATCATTAAAAACTCACATAATAAACAAGAATAAACAAATCATTAAGTGTACATTCGTATGTATTTCACTTATTTTGCACCGCTTCACTTATTTTGCACTGCTTCACTTATTTTGCACTTTTTATGTATATAAAACACTACATAATAAAACAAGAATAAACAAATCAATAAGTGTACATTCGTATGTATTTCACTTATTTTGCACCGCTTCACTTATTTTGCACTGCTTCACTTATTTTGCACTTTTTATGTATATAAAACACTACATAATAAACAAGAATAAACAACAAATCAATAAGTGTACATTCGTATGTATTTCACTTATTTTGCACCGCTTCACTTATTTTGCACTGCTTCACTTATTTTGCACTTTTTATGTATATAAAACACTATATTCTTGCACTTCTGGTTAGATGCTAACTGCATTTCATTAGCACTGTACTTGTACTCTGCATAATGACAATAAAGTTGAATCTAATCTAATCTAATCTAATCTAATCTAATTCGTGTATGTATTGTATTCATTTTTAATATAAATGTCATCAACCGAGGAAGTAGCTTGTTATAGTCCCTGCCAGCCATATTTGTAGCACTTAAACTGCCATAATTTAAAAAAACGATTTAAAATTCAAACAATCTTTTTATCATTCATAAAAATTATTTACCAAAATTTATTTAGCAGAAAATGTAAACACATTTCATAGAGCCTTAAAAATGTCATTTTTGTTAAAGGGGTCATCGGACGCCCATTTTCCACAAGTTGATATGATTCTTTAGGGTCTTAATGAAAAGTCTATAGCATACTTTGGTTAAAATTTCTCAATGGTAGTGTAAAACAACACCCTTTTATCCTGTCAAAAACAGCTCTTTTCACAGCAAGCCGTTATGGTGCATTTCCCTTTAAATGCTAATGAGCTCTGCTCACCCAGCCCTTCTCTTCTGTAGGGTGACCCGCAGTTCTTTGAGAGACTGTAAACTTTAGCTGCATTCATCGTGAAACTTGCTAACTAGCACATTAATAGGAATGGCGATTTGCAAAATTTATTAAAAAAAAATCTACTCATTTCTTCTGTAGGTGTGTCTGGATCACGAATGATTTTCGTGGGAATATAAACACATTTAGGTAGATTGGAGGTGCGTCTTCAGCGGCTCAGATGTCAGGAGTAAATGATGACTGCTAGGTTTATTATTACATCCAATAACAGAACACCTCATTCGCTTAGGAGACATGCTGGTCTACTCCTGCTCCGGCGTCGAAACAATGGCGGACTGTTGACAGCTTACTCAGGGCAGTTACTCACCAGTGTCAATCGACAATCGTTGGAGGAGCCTTGGCCTGTGTGACATCCCATAGCCAAGAATCTGAGAACAGCTTGATTTTAGAAAGGGGTCATGATTTATCGATATAAAAATAAATAATTAAATAAATAATAATAATAAAAACACTGGGTGGATTTTTATCATTATAGGGTGGTTGTGTACACACACTGCCAAGACACATTAAAAGTTAGTTTTGCATCCGATGACCCCTTTAAACTTTTAATAAATTGTTGTTTAATATTGTAAGTTTCATGATTTCAATTAATTATACATGCTTTTTAATTCTAGAAAAAAAAAAAAAAAAAACAGAACTCGTCACAGGCTTTCATCTTCAATGAGGGGGGTTTGGCATCACAGCATCTTTGTTTCCCAGCAGAATGTTAAAAAACGTGACACACACGTCTCCAGGAAATCCTGTAGAATTCAGATGAGGACTTCGAAACTCCTTAAATGTTTCCAATTTTGTGTACCATATGCACTAACAGATACCTTGCACATAGGAACCCAAAGCCTGTACAGTCAGATGTACTTTCTGGGATGACAAATCTATTTTAATTGTCTTCCAAAACACTTCAAATCACACATCCTGGATCCTGCAGGCAACAACAAACTGTTGTTCTTGGAATGTCTTCGTCCAAGTACTATTTTTAGAGCAGTATAATGATTTAGAACTGGACAAATCAAGTACAAGAGTCTCAAATAAATGTCATGTTCTTCATCCAACAAAGCAGTTCCTAACTATTTTTCATTTTAGTGTATTTCTGTATGAATTAAAACATGCATTTGGATGAAACTGCCAACTTTTAAAATCATTTTCTCATAAGATCCAAAGTGCATTTACAATATACATTTAATCAGTATTTGTGTTCCCTGGGAACATATGTGAGAGTGCTGTTGCTTAATTCTGAGCCTTACCTTGTCTTTTTCAATTAAGGTCTATCTAGTCCACCACCATCACTGAAGATGGACATAATCTAGCATAACCTTAAAGCACCACAACATTATTGAACTCTTTCCAACTAACTGGCAAGCATTTCTCTGAGTTATCTGAAGGCTTTAGGGGCCTCACATCTAACCGCTTTGCTTTGTTATTGCTGTAATGGTACAAACTCCCACATTCAGACAAGCACTGAGGGTGGTGAACTTTACGCTTGATAGCATCTGCTCTTTTCTCCCCTAGAAACCATTTATTCTGGATTAAAGCAAGTTAGAGGAAGCGAGGGCGAGAGTGAGACTTTCATGTAGATGCCTCAGATGCCTCTTCAGCACACAGAGAACATTTTTAATGCAGATATAGACAAAAAAAGGGATTTACCATGTGTATACAGTATGTATTATATGTATACAGTATGAATCATAGGTAGGCAAAAGTTGGATAGTTAAAGGAATACAAAAAATGAAATACAATGACTTTTCAGAGTTTTCAATATTGAATTAAGCATATTTTCTTTCCCCATTGGCACTTGCTCTGTAAACCTCGTGCGATTTTCTTTGTGAGATTTAAAATTAAATCAAGAAAAAAACTTATGGTGCTTTTCTTCTCAATATAAGTTTAAGAATGTTTATGTCTTTCGTTATCATTTAGCATTTAATGAACACACTTGTTTTATACAGTTTTGAAAAAAGATCAATTTCAAACTAAGAAATATCTCAACAATATGATGAGAAATGATATTAACAGCTTCACAATCAAAAAAAAACAAAAAATCCACATCATCCAAACACAAAAAAAAAATAAAAAAAATAAATTAGAATTACAATTCATATGCAAACATCTAACCAGCTAATCCAATAAGCAAACCTAAACCAAGCTTCACAAACAAGGATTTGATGTGCATTATGAATATTTGGACTCAGCAGTCACTTGTTATATAGTGTTAAATTAACAATTACAATGAGAGTAATACCAATGTGTAAACCGCTCCAGGAAATAATTACATGTTGATTAGTATTTATCACTGCATACTCATGTAGACAAATTACGAATTTATATATTAATATAATGTTAATATAAACTATTGTTCAAAAGTTTGAGGTAACACAAGAAATTAATACATTTATTCAGCAATGATACATCGAATTGATCAAAGGTGACACATATATAATGTTTCCATTTCAAATAAATGTTCTTTCTTTATCAAAGTACTCTTTCTATTCATAAAAAAAAAAAAATCAGAACATTAAGCAGCATGACTGTTTTCAACATTGATAATAATAATAAATGTTTATTTAACAGCATATCAGCATTAGAATTATTTCTGAAGGATCGTGTGACATTATAGAATGGAGTAATGTTGTTGAAAATTCAGCTTTGCATAACAGGAATAAATTACATTTTAAAATATATTAAAAAAGAAAACAGTTATTTTAAACTGCATTAATATTAATATTTCTTTCAAAAACATGAAAAAATCTTACAGACCCCAACATTTTTAACTGTACTGTGAAAACTATACACTGCACCATACAAAAAAAAAAAAAAAAAAAAAAAAAAAAAAACCCGGAACTATTCCTATTCTTTTCCATTTTGTGACTGAAGGGGTTAAAACAATCATAACAACAAGTATTTTACTGATAATAAGCAACTGTAAGTATAACATTTTACAAATGAAATTTTAAAATACATTTATTTTTCAAAAAAACGTTAACCAGTGACCGTACACTACATACAGTATGCACAGCACAATGACATGATGTCACTGTGACATGCTATCAAAAATGTATGAACATACATAGAAACTAAATGTTTAAACATACAGTAAATGCTTGTTAAACTTTTGAAAAGATAAAAAAAAAAAAAATCAGCCAACAAAGAAACCTGGAGCTACAATTAGATCTCTATGGACTCGTGTGATTTATTCAATAACCACATGACTATGACAAGATTATTCATCATTACAGCATAACGACAGAATCCAGCTCAAGTCAATGAAAGGAAGCGGTTTAACATGCATGTTATCTAATTCAGATTGTGCACATTTCTAGAAGAACTCCTCTGATTGGAGAAAAGCCAGAGATTTTAGCTCCCCTATTCAACACCTAATGCATGTGCAGTTCACGTCAGCACTGACCTCTTTATAAAACTCCTACTAATCTCTTTCACAGAATATTGCCCTGTAGAGGTGATATTTTATTACTGAGCTGTATTTTTCCAAGGGCCTTTCCTCCCTCATAGCACTCACCAATTGACTATAAATCAAGCCGTTTTTTCTTGTTCTGCATGCAGAGCCAATTATACAAAGCAGTCATCTTCCTCAAGTTTGAAATGACAAGGGTTTAAATATAGAACCGAGATCAACTCTAGTGTGACTGTGGCAAGAGTCTTGGGATAAAAAGGCTTGTACAAAGCCATTTACAAACAACTGTAGTGAGAAATGAAGCTGTCATGTATCCACTAACACTGTCTTGAAAGGTTAAAGTCTCAATGCATTTGCTGTCCGCAGCATCCCTGGATTGCAAAAACATAAGCTCACGGTGGAGGCGAGAGGCGTGTAAGGTTGATCCAGTGATGGTGGCCGTAAATCTGTGGGGATTTTGCTTGGCTGCTTGTTTTTTTACTGTGAGGCTGTATAAGACAGTGTGCAGTTTTATACAGTGAATTCTAACCACAGGAAGAATTCATCCCTGCGTTTTTAAAAATGAACTCATCCACTCTCAAGAAGCATGTGCATCGCAGATGGTGTAAAAGACCATTCTTAGATTAACATCTAAATATAAAACACAAAAAGCTGTTCGCACCAGTAGCAGCAGCATACTGTTATCCTCTCGTCAATAGCGCACAGAAGTGACCGCCCACATTTTAACAAGCCTTGGTTCCGGAAGGATTTTTCTCATTCATCTTCCTCCGAGACATTAAAACATTTCAATGAAGAGTTCTAGTCATAAAGCAGACCATCTATCACTGAGATGAGTCACAACAAACTTTGATTTGAAGTAAAAACAAACAAAAAAAAGTATGAAGTTTGGTTGCCTTTCATTAGGGGAATAAACTACTTCTCCCATATAAAAAATAACAGTAAAACATAAAGGTAAATGATAAGTAAAAGATACCATATAATATTGTATAATATACTGTGTATCTAATATACTGTGTATATATGGGTTGGGTAATTGACCCTTTGCAGGGAGTTTGATTGACAGGCGATCTGACCAATTATAACACTGAGTTTGCCATTTTTGTCAGACAAAGAAACCAGACAGGAGAGTAGATTAACATCTGTGGTCTTAAACTTGAAAAACAGTGTACTGGCATCTTTCTGCGATTGAAACAAGATACCTTCTGATGTTTATTCAATTTTATTTTATGCTATAACATTTAAAGATGAAGAGATGATCTGTTCATATGCCACTTGAACTCCACTGGTATGTATGTGATTTTTTTATTTTTTTTTTTAATGAAGTTGAAACAAGTTCCTAAAGAAACATGCAGTATATCATCACTTAACTTCAGGGCACATGGTACATCTGTCTTGGTAATTTATACTTTATCACATAAAATCTGTTTCTCTTTGCAGGTAATGAATAGGTTTTCCTTCCAAAAGCTGACTGCTGTGCTCTATAAACATTGTTTAGAGTGCTAAGCATCATGGGAGAGATGTGAAATACATTCATTGCCAAACCTCTTCTTCTCAAAAGGCTGTAATCAAATATAAGCGACATCAGATAAAATGTTGACTTTTGAGGGCATGAACAAACAAATCCTTATAAAAAATGCTTCTGGGGTTCAAATATAATTATATTTTCTTTTGGGAGCTATTAGGGAATGAGTTAATATAACAACAAGGTGTGAAGGATATTAATTTCCATCAAAACAGAGCATTTTGTTTGCATTGTTGTGCTCACATTCCTTCACCGTTCATAACATAATTATCTCATTACCCAAAAGGCACTGTACAAACAATTTGATTTCCACATCAAATTGCTCCCTTGACAGCTCAGACTGCTAAATTTACATTTTATGTAGCTTTTGGAGCAGTTGGATGGACTGTGACTCATCTCATTCATAGATTATCATGCGTGGTGATGTTTATTATGTTTATCTGCTATTCAGTTGGATTATCTCTTGTTGAGTTTATTGTTAAATATTGTTCAGCCATCAGTTACGTGATAATCACATCAAAACCAACAACACAACATACATTTTATTTAGAATATTTAATGCATTACAAAAGAAGAAAATAAATATGTTATCTGCTGTCTTTAAATCCAGAAAGTGTGTCTCAAAATATGGTGGCCACATGTTGTGACCAATTAAAAGAACATTCTCTTGAATAGGGATTAGAGGATTTCTTTTGTTTTGGATCAATAATTCAGTTGGACTGATCTGTTTAAAAAGATTCGCATAAATTAAAATCTCATCTATTCCAAGTTTATACACAGGGTGATACAGATGTAAAATAGACATTGATGTGTTAGAACTGTCCATCATGTGTCTCTGTGGTTCTCATTACTGCAGGACACAATGCATCTGAGCTCAGGATTACTAATTACTGATTAAAAATGTAATAAAAACAGCACCCTTTTCCTAAAACTAGGTTTAAACAAACTCGTTTTGTGGTTTCAGTTCTGCATGAGAAAACTAATTACAAACAACATTTGTAGGTTGGTGTCATTTATAACTTTGCCTGTAAATACTCATAAAAAAATTATGTTGAAATTCACTTAATTGGTCTCCCAAGATAATGTAGTAATTGTGTGAAAAGTTTTTTTTTTTTTTTTTTTTTTTTAATAACTAGAAGCTTCAAGCAGGTTTTAATTGAAATGCAAGAGCACTTGTTTATTTCTGTTCACCTTGAGTGACAGACATCTATTAACAAATTTATTTTGGAATTAGTCTAATTAACAGTTAATGTGGGAGTGAAGTTTAATAAATATATATATATATAAAACTTGGTTTGTTTTTTATATGTCTACATAGTTTTATACATTTTCTCTTTTAGTTTAAGCTGTTTTAGTACCACAAGTTAATGTTTCTTTAGCAACATCTTTTTTTGCTTTTTTTTTTTTATTTTTGTAACAAAAAATGTAATGGTTTTACTTAAATAGAAAAACACTGTTAATGTAAAACTGCTTTTTTTCATACAATGCCTTGCAAAAGTATTCATACCCCTTTATTGTTTCAGGTTTTGTTGCTGCCTTATGTTAAACTGCTTTAAATTACTCTTTTTTTTTTCCACATCAATCTACACTCCATACACCATAATGACAAAGCAAAAGCAGCATTGTCACAGCTTCGTAAAAAAAAAAAAAAAAAAAAAAAACCTGAAATAAGTTATTTGCATAAGTATTCATACCCATAACCCAGTACTTAACTGAAGCACCTTTACATCCTCAAGTATTTTTGGGTATGATGCGACAAGCTTTGCACATCAGAATTTGGCAATTATCTGCCATTCTTCTCCTCGCCTCTCCACCTCTCAAGTTCTGTCAGGTTGGATGGGGGCAGACACACATTTTCAGGTTTCTCCAGAAATATTTGATTGGGTTCAAGCTCAGGCTCTGGCTGGGCCACTCAAGGACATTCACAGAGTTGTCTATAAGCCACTCTTGCTGTGTGCTTAGGGTCATTGTCCTGTCGTAAAGTGAGTCTTCAGCCCAGTCTGAGGTTCTGAATGCTCTGGACTGGGTTTTCATAATAGCTATCTCTATATTTTGGTGCATTGAGCTTTTCTTCTACTCTGATGAGTCCCTCAGTACCTGCCGCTGAAAAACAGCCACACAGCATGAGGCAGCTACCAGCTCACTTTACTTTAGGGATGCTACTCTGCAGGTGATGAGCAGAGCTGGTTTCCTTCAACCATTATGCTTGCAGTTGAGGTTCATCAGACCAGAGAATCTTGTTTCTCACAGTCTGAGGGTCCTTTAGGTGTTAACCCCAAAACGAGCATTCCATCTTCATTTACTCACCCTCAAGTTGTTCCAAACCTTTGTAACATTTTTCCTTCTTTTGGTGACCACACCACCATAAAGGCCAGATCGGTGGAGTGTTGGAGTGATATTTGTCCTTCTGTAAGTTTCTCCTATCTCCACATATGATCATGGAGCTCAACTAGAGTGACCATCAGCTTCTTGGTCACCACACTAACCAAAGCACTTCTCCATCAGTTGCTCAGTTTGGACAGGAGACGAGCTCTAGAAAGAGTCCTAAAAGCATCGTAAGCCTAAGTTGATCGTAGAGACACCAGCTGACCATGGAGCTACAGTACAATCAACTTAGGCTTACAGTGCTTTTGGGAAACGCAGCCCTGGTTGTTTCAAACTTCTAGTAGTAGTAGCCCTTTAGTCACTAGTCACAAGTACCAGCGAAACCATTAAGGGTAACAGAGACTACATGCTTCTGTGAACCTTCAATGCAGCAGATTTTTTTCTGAACTCTTCCCCAGATGTGTGGCTTGATGCAATCCTGTTTCTGAGCTCTACAGGCAATTTTTTTTTTTTTTACTTCAGGGCTTGGTTTTTGCTCTGATATGCATTTTCAGCTGTTAGATCTTTTATTAAGACGTGTGTGCCTTTCAAAATCATACCCATTCAACTGAATTTGCTAAAGGTTACATGTTAGTTAAGTACATGTAGTTAATTAATATTACTCAGTACTTGCATGTATAATTACACTGTAACAAGGACACCTTAAATAAAGTGTAACCAAACTTTCCATTTTTCAAAGATATAGCTGATCATTTCTCTGTAGTAACCTACATGGTTTAAGAATGTTTAGTTCAAAACCATTAAATTCATGTACATCTTTTACATCTTTCTTAAATTATTTAACATTACACGTTACACACAATGGTTTTTTTCTGCATCAAGCATGGTTATTGTCAGTGGTACTAGGGGACACTGGAAGTGTTGAAACACGTTTTGTTACTTTTCTTGTGCTATATGCATCTTAACCTTTGACATAATTTGACTATATTTGTAAGATACAAATAAAAGCTGTTTAGAAATGCACTCCATATCTCTCAAATGTGTAAATTACAGGAAAGGAAAAGCACAAATACTGATCTTACATTGACTGACTGAATGGTTTATTTATTTACTTATTTATCATACATACATTACTTTTATTAAATATTAAATTTTATTACACTTTTATGCACTCATTTATTTTATTTTTTTATCCTGGGTTATTTTTTCAACCCAAATGCTATGTTGAGCCTTTAGGGGCATTTTTGGGGTTATTTTTTTCAGTGTTTGGGTAGATTTGTGTTACAGCTCCTGGGTCAAACATAACAACCCATTGTTTAATGTTTAAATAGTACAAGTCTAAAAACATTATCTCATTCAGGTAACATTTGTGGGCCTAATAAAAACGCAATGCAATTGATAAGAGGGTAAAATTATTAAAGTACATACAAACCATTTCTATGATAATTGCCTCTAATTGCTAAAATGATTGCACCATTTTCTCGATCTAAAATGAGCACTAACAAGCATGCTTAAGTTGGCACTCAGTGATGCATTCTGTTTTCTGCATATTTATTTATTATTATCAGTTCTTTCCAGATATATTCTGACTGCCAGCTGTGTTCCAGTAAGCACATTAACCAACAGGGGCATGTCACCATTGCGGTTTAAGTAATGTAAAAAGTCTCTGACTGACTCATGGATCTCTCACACCCTCAGAATCAGCCTCGCAAGTCTACTCTTTACAGCAGCTCAATATACATACTTAAATTAATGGGCTCTTCAATTCCAGGGTGGATACCATAGTTTGAGAAATTGACACAATGATTAACGCAGTTTGTTTCTGGCTACAGTTTTACAAATACCTCTTATTAAATTATTAAGTATAATAGTTCTTCCCTCTGACTTATTGCACAATTTTGCTGAATTTAGAGTAAAGTCTGTCCCGGAGAGAACAGCAGCCTATATGCGGTATCATCCCATCCTCGTCTAATATTAAACATTCTTTGTGTGATTCCTGGGCACTGGCACAAGAGGTCTGCTTGAGAGCTCATACATCAGCGGGACAAGCCAAAAGAGGATGTTTCAAACACAATGGCAAATAAAAATCCTTCACTCAAATCACCAACTCAAACACATCTTTTCCAATACCCACTTTAGCTAAGTATAAAAAACGTTTTCTCATAACGTCAAACCCTTTTGTTCTGCTAGTGAAAAGCACACGGGAGGGAAACATTAATCATGGAGTGGTTTTAGTTCCGTCACTCCAATGTTTTTTTTTTTTTCTTTAATGTGTACAGTTCGGAGTCTATTACATTACAATCTGTATGCACCGTGGTTCAATGATGTGACACTTAGCCTATTTAAAGATGCATTAAAATGTTATTCATGCAGACAATGACTTGAATAACATGCTAAAGTCATTTAGATTTTGTGGGGTTTAAAGAAAATTTTTTTGAAAATACATTTATGGAGATGGATGAAAAAATTATTAAATTAAAATTATGGATGAAATTCCAGAAAAACTGGCATTAGAAATTCGGCCAAAAAAAATAAATAAATGGGGCCTAATGTACTGTTAATATGAAAGAATTTTCCATATTAACTTTTTCAGGTGTTTTACCCATACAGTATTTTAAATTATGCACTGCATTTTGTTTTAACGTTAAAATAAAAGAAATGTATGTTAACTTAATTAATAATATATTGGCAGAATATGACTAGTTATTTATTTAAAATATATAATTAAAATGTATAATTATACTTTTGTAATAAACACTTTTAAATGTTTATTAAAAATGTTTATTACATTTAATAGAACATTTAAAACATTTTTTAATGTATAAAACCAGCATAAACACTACCATTTATATGAATTTGGCTCCTGCATTTGAATTGCGTTGTTTTAATTGATTTCTCTTTTTTGTCATCTTAGACATAATTATTTTTCACTGATGCAGGCTCAAATATGATAGTATGAATTTACTTTGCATAGATCCATGTGAGCTGGATAGTGTGGCCTCTTTAACTTGAGGAGAGTGAATCCTCCATGTGGAGGATGTTGACAGATACTGTCAAGTATCAGAAAATGATAACTGCAGGTGCATGACATGTACAAAATTTAAACAATTTGAGCTTAAGTCTTAGGGCTATTTTGACAGTAAGTGAGTTAAATGCCAGGAAGTTTTCTGCAAAGATTTCATAATGCAAACCCAGATGGAAAACTTAAGGCACTTAAGTTAGTGAAAATTAATTTTAAAAATCTTCTTGTATAGGAAATCATCTTCAAATCATTACAGGAATTAGCTGTGCACTTAATAAATAGGTCAATTTATTTTTCACAAAAACCAAGTCTACCCTGGTTGTGACCTAATAATTGGCTGTGAAAAAGAACAATTCTCTCCTTGGCATTTTTACCAATTATATACTGGCAATGACCCACTCCCTGAGGTGATCTTCTCCCAACTTACACCTCACGGGAAACTGGGAACAATGACACTTATAGGATTTTCAAAAAGTGTGAAACTAATCATCGCATATTCTCATTGTTTAACAGTATGACATCATTAGGTGAGATACAGTAACACACACCTTAAGGAATATGTTTATTAGTGTTTTGGCAGCTTTGAAGACTACGACTTTGAAGAGGAGCTTGTCATTGTCAAGAAATATGTTCTTTTTTACACTAAACATATTTTAGCATCATTTTATAGCATATATATATATATATATAATATATATATATATATATATTATATATATATATATATATTTTTTTTTTTTTTTTACAATCATGGCCAAAAATATTGTCACCCTTGGTAAATATGATCAAAGGCGGCTCTGAAAATTAATCTGCATTGTTAATCCTTTTGATCTTTTATTTATCAAAATCACAAAAATCTAACCTTTCATTGGCTAATAAGAATTCAAAATGGGGAAAAGTATCATTATAAAATAAATGTTCTTCTCAAATACATGTTGGACACAATTATTGCTATACCTAGAAATTCTTATGAGTAAAATATCTCTGAAGTATATTCCCATTCATATTCACAATTTTAAGCACTCCAGGGTGAATATGAATATGAAATAATCGAGCCATGGCTTCCTGTTTCACAGAAATATAAAGAGGAGGGAAAACAAAGCCCAAATCCTCTTAATCATCCATTACAATGAGAAAAACCAAAGAATACATTTCTGATGAGCAGCAAAAGATTGTTGAGCTTCACAAATTAGTGAAGTGGCTTTAAGAAAAGAGCTAGAGCAGTGAAAATACCCATTTCCACCATCAGGGCAATAATTAAGAATTTCCAATCAACATAAAATGTTACAAAACCTGCCTGGAAGAGGATGTGTGTCTATATCGTCCTAATGTGCGGTGAGAAGGAGAGTTTGAGTAGCTAAAGACTCTCCAAGGGTCACAGCTGGATAATTGCACAAAAAAGTCTTGGGGTCAGAAAACCTAAGAAAATAAATAAATAAATAAATAAATGTCAAACAGAACCTACATCAACACATGTTGTTTGGGAGGGTTTCAAGAAAAATTCTCCTAGCTCATCCGAAAACAATCTCCAGCATATTCAGTTATCAGACATGACTGGAACTTCAAATGGGATTGGCTTCTATGGTCAAATGAAACAAAAAAATTAGCTTTTTAGCAGCAAATACTCAAGATGTGTTTGGTGAACACAGGGATAAAAAGTACCCTATGTGTACAATGAAATATACTGCTGTATTTTTTATGTTGTGGGCCTACTGTATATTTCTGCTGGAGGTCCTGGACATCTTGTTTAGATACATGGCATCTTTGATTCTATCAAATACCAACAGATAAAAATCAGTAAGTGACTGACTCTGTTAGAAATCTTATAATGCACCATGTTTGGATCTTCCAACCGGACAATAATCCAAACACAAACCTCAAAAACAACACAGAAACTGGTCACTGGGCACAAAACCAAGCTTCTGCTTTAGCCATTCCAGTCCTCTGACCTGAACCCTACAGAAAATGAGTGTGGTGAACTGAAGAGAAGCACCAACATGGAGCTGGGAATCTGAAGGGTCTGGAGAGATTCTGGATGAAGGAATGGTCTCTGATCTCTTGTCAGGTGTTCTCTAACCTCAACAGGCATTATAGGAGAAAGTTTAAATTCTGTTAAACTGGCAAATAAAGGTTTCAAAAAGTATTGAATAAAAGGGTGCGGTTAATTGTGGCCAATGTGTATTAGGGAAAAACATTTATTTCATAATGATATTTCCCCCCATTTTAAATTCTTATTATCCAATTAAAGGTTAGATTTTAGAATTTTTTAAATAAAAGATCAAAAGGATTAGCAATGCAGATTAATTTTCACAGCCTTCTTTGATTATATTTACCAACGGTGCCAATATTTTTGGCCATGAATGTATACATACTGTATACACGCACATATGTTCAGCACTACAAAATCACAAAACCTACACATTATTTTCTTCCTTAAAAACTAACTGAATGTGTAAAACAATTAATTAAACAAAAACATTTGAAGTGTCAAATTAATTTAATGCCTGGTCTATTCAATGCACAGTAATATTCACTAATTAATTGGGTCATTTATGAGTTAAATACTTTTAAATAATCTAATTAAACAGTTTTTATGAAGCCTAACAACATTTTTGATCCGCATTTAGTGATTTTATATCCTTCCCAAAAAAATTTAAGTTTTAATATCAATAGAATGATCAGACCTTGAGGTATTTTGTCTAATGTATGCCTAAACACTGTCCATTTAATCTAGAGGATTTGGCCTTCAAAGCTTTCAAAACTTTCCAACATTTTGAATTTACTTTTATTTCAGGTCAAAGTTCAGTTCTAGTATAATCCTCAAAAGTGGTTCTGTGAAATATTACACACGTTAGCAACAATGCAATTTAATTACTCTTGTTAAAACCACTTATTTTCCAAACTGGATGTCAGGTAAGCGTTAAACAGGTTTTGTGCAAAACTCCCTTGGACCTTCAGCTTTAAGATCCTACAGTTCCTCTACGAATCTTTCTATTCATCTTTTGGGTTTAATTTTACATTGCTAGCTTGTAAGACGAAGGGAAGGATGAAGGACATGTTAACTTGTTTGCTGTCATGAGAAATGAGTGGAAAGGAGGCAGTTACTTTATAACATTCTGACAAAAGATTATCAAGGCAAACTTTTTACTGGTAAATCATGTACAATAAGAGTGAAAAAAGTGAAGGAAAAAAAAGGGTTATTTTTGATTTAAGGTCGACTGTAAAATGAACATTTTGAGTGTTTTTCTGTTAAATGAACAAATTCAGCAACAGTTTGAAGTTAAAGCTGTTTAATGATGGATTTGTTTCTTACAAACACACAGCTTTTCACAAGATGTTAACTGATGAACTGGAATGGTGTGGATTACCTGTGGATTATTGTGATGTTTTTATCAGCTGTTTGGACTCTCATTCTGATGGCACCCATTCACTGCAGAGGATCCACTGGTGAGCAAGTGATGTAATGCTACATTTCTCCAAATCTCTTCTGATGAAGAAACAAACTCATCTTGGATAGCCCTGAGAGGGAGTAAATGTTCAGCAAATTTTCATTCTTGGGTAAACTACTCCTTTAAAGATAGATTTTCTTATGTATGTTTTTGCTAGAACAGTTTGCTTTGTGTTTTTTTGGGATGTTTTAGATGGTTTCTGGGGTGTTGTGGGTGACTGAAAAAGCAGACAAATAGATAGATAGACAGATCCTATTGCACTTCAGCCGGAACGTGTGCTCTAAACTTCATGATTTAAACATAGTTCATTATATCCACAAACATAGCTGTCAGGCAGCATAGTTTAGTTTAAGTCAAAATGACTCTCCCCGAACTTGATCGAGACGGGCAATATCACCCTCTTAGTGTCACAGAGCCCCACAAACCTTCAGTCGGACAAGTCGACAGGCTTTCTCAGGTGTTCAAAAAATGATGAGAAGTGAGTGCATTGTCTTGTTTTTATACAAACAATTTGAAGCAAACATTCTTCTTCACACCAACACACACATTTCATATCACACACATTGTTATATCTCAAAAGAGGCCAGATCCATATATCCAAGCATCCCAATATACTGTATATACAAATGCATATAACGGTATATATTCATTTATAATATTACTACCATTTGTTATACAGTATTTTAATATATTTTACAATGTAATTCCTGTGACGCATCATTACTCCAGTCACATTATCCTTCAGAAATCAGCCTGATATGCTGATTTCCTGCTGAAGAAACATTTCTTATTATCAATGTTGAAAACAGTTGTGCTGTTTAATATTTTATTTAACTCCCCAATGCATCATATGAAAGTGTTCATTTTAGGCAAACACATTTAACTCATTATATTCCTACATGTAATGCTACTCTGTTTTGACAACAGCTGAACTGAACTGTCATGCTGCTGAAAAATTGCATTTGTGGTATTGCTACTTTCACGTAGTAACTCCTTAACACTGTAAGTTACACACAGCCTGAGTTTAAAAATAATCTTTTATTATTTTTCATCAAAACAGGATGCACTTCACCTCATAACTGATAATGTGCTCACATTCCTCTTGATTGTGATTTAGTGCCTGTAGAAAAGCTTTTCACAATGCATCTGATGTGGGTGAGCGCTATAGTAGTTCCTCTCAGTCTATTTTCATTTCAGTTCAGATTGATAACTCTAATTAGAAAGATGAAAATTGCTAATTAGACGAGACTAGTCAAACATGTCAAGCAGGTAATTGATCATACGAACATGTGGGCCATTATAGGAAGAAACCTATACTGACAACTCCATACAAATCTATATGCAAGCTTGGGTAGACATCCATAATTTGATTTTTCATTTGAAAATGCTCATTAGGTTGTAACAAATGTATTTGCATACATGTGTGAATATAGACCTGCATTAAACGTGCATTCCAGTCCGATGAAGCTGAATCTAGCTTACAGAAATGCTGGTTTGACATCATTCTGACATTTAAAAGACAATTATTTCTCTGGGAAGTAACAGACCACATCAACCGATCCTCCTCCTGACCACCCCTGCAGTCGTTTTTCTGCTTTGATAAATTATTTTATGAGTAGGCATATGGCTGTCAAGCTGCAGGTCAAATTGGCAAGATGCTTATTTCTTTTAAGAGATATTAATCCTCACATGAATGAACGTTCTCCAGTAGCAGAGCAGGCTTAGTGATACATGTTTGTATTGCTCTTAAAGAAATAGTTCACTCAAAAAATGAAAATATTGCTATCCAATATGTAAATGAGTTTACTTCTCCTTAGGCCATCCTAGATGTAGAAACTTTCTTTATTGGAACAGATTTGGACAAATTTAACTTTATTTTAAATAAACTAATCAACATTTGAAGTGGATCATAACCTTTTATCAAAGTTGTCCTAAAATCTAAAACCAATATGCGTTTTTGTCTTAGGACAATTTTGATTAACTTTTTTGATCCACTTCAAATGTTGACTACTGTACTTCAAGTACAACATATTTCACATGATAAAAAAAAAGTTTGGGAATGCCTGCATCACATGCAAATAAGAAATAATGTGAATTTGTGCATTTGAATGTGTTTGAAAGACAAAAGCATTATAAAGTGAAAGTAATACATGGTTAAATAATTTACTGGGTGATAATTAAAATAAAAATGTGTTCATCAGTAGCTGATGCAATGTTGAAACACTTCTTAAGCCTGAAATTATTTTTGTAAAACCAGTGGTCAAATGCTGTGTAGCCACCTGACTAATGACGGGTCTTTGTGTGAATGTCTACAAAACTGGAAGACTTTCTGAGTGTATATAAGTGGCAGGCTATTTAAGAAAGGAGCATTCAAAAGATGAAAATGAGGAATTAGGGAAAATCAATAAATGATGAATAATTTATTGTTAGTGTGTGAGTAATATTAAATTATGTAATCAATAAAAAAGTAACTCTAGTCTCATTACAAGTGTTTTAAAATGTAAATTAATCTAATTACAAGTACTTACTTTTTGGAATCTGGTTACATAATTTAGATTACATGTAATCAGTTACTACCCATCTTACATCTCTGTACAACAATGGATCCTCTGCAGTGAATGGGTGCCGTCAGAATGAGAGTCCAAACAGCTCACAAAAACATCACTGTAATACTAAAGTAATCCACATGACTCCAGTCCATCAGTAAATGTTTTGTGAAGTGAAAAGCTGTTTGTAAGAAGAAACACCATCATTAAGGCATTTCAACTTTAAACTGTTGTTTCTAGCCAAAATGCAAGTCCATAATCCATTATTACGTTCTTCCAGTGATGGATTATTGTAATGTTTTTAGCATCTATTTGGACTCTCATTCTGGCACCCATTCACTGAACAGGATGAGCTAGTGATGTAAAGCTACATTTGTCCAAATCTGTTCCGATAAAGAACGTTTCTACCTATAAATCTTGGTTGGCCTGAGGATGAATAAATGTTCGGCAAACTGTCATTTGTGGGAGAACTATTCCTTTAAATGGTTCAATGTAACTCACGCTCAACCGACAGCATTTGTAGCATTATTCCAATTATTACCAAAAATAATTTAATCTTGTTCCTAAAATCAAGGTAACATTGAGGCACTTACAATAATAAGGAAATGAGCTCATTTTAGAGGATTTAGAAGCAGAAATGTCAAGCTTATCATTTTATAAAAGTATTACGTTAAGTGTTCTTTTAAAACTTACGCTGTGAAGCATGTGAAATATAATTTTACAGTCATTTTGAAGCTTATGGCATTGCATTGTGTAAAACTGGATATGATTTTGCACATAAAAGTTTAGTTTTTTCACACTAAAATTATGTTAACATGAATATTGTTTACATTTTGTAGCTACACTATTAAAGAGTGAGTAATGTAATGTTTACATATCCGCCCCATTCACTTCCATAGAAGTGTTACCCAGTTTTATGTTTTTTTTGTTGTTTTTTTTGGAAGAAACATTTTTATTTTTATTCTACATTGTCACAAATGCTGCTGACTGACCTTGACTTTTATTAAACCCAGAAAATTCCTTTACTGTACCCATTTGCACATTAAAGGAATAGTTTGTGACATAAGGGTGACTACATGCCAGATTTCTTTTTGGAAGAACTTTAATCTCTACAAAAAAGGTTCAGTTTTGCAATTGCGTGTCAGGTCAGCTTTGCAGATTTATTTTGTCACCCAAGACAAAACATGAATCATGCAAAAGTAGCTGAAATACATCTTTCTGACTTACCAGATATTACACTTCCTCATTCTGCTTCGCCAAACCTAGCCAACCAAGTTTAGGGGATATGTTAACTAGAGCAGAGCTGATGACTGCAGGCACCTTGGCATCTGACTTCTGCCACCTTTTCCTTTGTTAGCTGCTTCTGTTTGTGCACATGTTTTATTGATCAGCTGTATGGCAAGCAATGTGGGTAAACAAGTCAAACTGGCTTCCCTACTTTCTGTTTTGCACTTTATTTGATTCATACGGTGGCCCAGTATTGCACAACACAAATAAACCCTCACAACACAACAAAATCGCCACAACAGAATGAAATTAGCACCACACAACGGAAAAAGCCACAACACAATGGAAAAAAGCTGCAACACAACAGAAAAAGCCACAACACAATGGAAAAAAGCTGCAACACAATAAGAAAAAGCTACAACACGATACAAACAAGCCACAACACGACAGAAAAAGCCACAACAGAAAAAAACCACAACACAACGGAAATAAGGCCCAACACAATGGAAAAAAGCCACTGCACATCAGAAAAAGCCACAACAGTTTGGCATTTTGCCAGAATCTGTTCAATTAAGCATATCACAGGCTGATAGTGTAGATTTTGCAACTCTACTGGCTAGGCATCTTATACATACTAACAGGAAGTAAAAAACTCCCCCTCCAAAAAAACAAAAGCCTAAACATTTTTTACAGGCTCTCAGGTTGGAAAAGATTTGGTTTGCAATAAAACAAAAGCCTAAACTTTTTTTGAGAGTCTGGAGCCCTTTTTTGAAATATTTTAAGGAGACAACTGTATCTTAATTTTATTTTATTTGTCTATTTCTTTTATTTATTCATTTATTTATTATTTTTCTTTTTTTCTCTTCCTTTTTTTATCTTTCTTTCTTTATTTGAATGTATAACTATGATTGCCTGTTTTCTTATTTTTTCTTCTTCTGAATTAATGTGTGGTTGCATGTTTTTTTGTGGTTATGTGTATATCTATTATTTATAGCATATTACTATATTTACGTTGTTACTTTCTGTTTGACCTAAGATGAACCAAATAAAAGCTTAATAAAAATAAATAAATAAATAAAAAAGCCACAACACAACGAAATTAACACAACGCAACGAAATTAGCACAACACAATGGAAATGGTCCAATGTTTGCACACAAACATATAAGTTATATTTGCTACCTTTTAACGTGCAAGCTTCTCTTTAACAAATATGGTGCTTCTTCTTTTTAAGCGCTGTTCCAGTTGAATGAGCCGAAGGATTTAATGCAGGGTCTAATGATCTAACAAAAATCCAAATTTTTATATATAATATATTTTTATACCAATATATTTTCATACAGTATGTTGAATATATTCATAAGCCTTTCAAAACCCTTGAAGTTTCTATGGGACATTATACTATATATCAGCCCATATCACGGCACCATTTCAATAACGTAGTGTCTATTTAAATTAAGTGCGAATAGCCAGCCTTTTTGACATATGGGCCACACAAAATTAAAAATGACATGCCAGACTCACTCTTCTCTTTTTTCCCCAACACATAGCCTCAGATCAGAACTAAGGTGCAAACATCTGCCACCATTTATAGCCTATAAATAATATCTAATGATCTACACTTATTAGAAAGAAAATACATAGTGTAAATAGAATCTATTGCTATTTTCACTTACTGTAAACAGTGTATCGATAAAATACTTCTGTTGTCAATAAGTGTATACAGCAGCTAAAATATACTAGCTTATTTACACTGTAAATTGCTGAAGATTAAATGCGAAAAACAAACAAGCAAGCTTTATAATAATGGTAATGGACTAACAAAACCCTAATTTTAAACAATTTACTATACAAATACCATACCAATGTTTTTTATGGACTCTTGAAAATATACATAATTACTGTTGAATTCATGTAGCTGTTTCTTGCGGCCACGTAAACGATGCTTTAAAGCTAATTTTTGTTTTTTTTTAAATGATCTAACAACATAAGGCCTACTACTTTTAGCGAGCTTTTACTGCACCAATATTTTTAAATGACACTTTAAATTCACATATAATTGACTTTGCTAATGTTTTTTTTTTTTTTTTTTTTTTTTTTTTTAAATGGTACTACAGTGAAAAAAGTTGGATTTCGTTAGACCAGAGTCCTTAGTTTTAAGTCCTTAAAATAGTTAACTACTCAGTAGTTATGTTGTAGCTTGTTTTCATTGTGTTGTGCTAATTTCATTGTTGCAGCTTGTTTCCGATGTGTTGTGCGCTTGTTTCCGATGTGTTGTGCTAATTTTGTTGTATTTTGGCTTATTTCCATTGTGTTGTGGCTATTTTTGTTGCGTTGTGCTAATTTCATTCTGTTGTGGCGATTTCGTTGTGTTGTGGAAATTTCGCTGTGTTGTGCACTACTGGGTCACCATAGATTACGCTTTTACTGTCATGTACTGAGACTTATGATCACTGCACAGCTCTGCAGAGTTCTATCTATAGTTAAATGATTGCGCTCTCAGCATCCATTGCCTTGAAACTAAATGAGTTTATACTTTGAATGCTGTTGCATGCCTTAGGAGACAAAGAAAAGCAATTTGAATCAATGGCATTGCTACTGTTTGACAATATTTAAACAATTTAGCTTCACAGGTCGTTGTGTCTATTCTAAATTCCCTAATGTAATAATTTCAAAATAATGGGAATGGAAATTTGGATATATTGTGAATTTTTGGATTAAATATACAGTCATCAGATATATAGTAAAATATTACAATTTAAAATATTTATGTTTGGATACTTCTATTTGAATATATTTTAAAATTCCATTTTGCGCTTCAGTGTCACATGACCCTTCTGAAATCATTCTAATATGCTAATTTTCTTTTGTTGAAGACAGTTGTACTGCTTCATATTTTTGTGGAAACAGTGATAAACGTTTTTCAGGATTCTTTGATGAGTGTTCAAAATAACAACATTATTGGAAATAGATTTTGTAACAATGTAAAAGTCTTTAAATGTCACTTTTAATTAAATATATCCTTGCTGAATAAAAACATGAAAATAATTATAATAATAATCTTGCTGACCTCAAACTTTCGGACGGTAGTGCACTTTTCAAGGTAAAAAGTATTCTTTACAAATACTATTAATTTATAACATTGCAAAACTTGAACTAACCATGGCATATTTCAAAAGACTTATTGACCTTGACTAGGAGACTAGGGGGGAAAAAGTCTAGGAAAGTGCTGTGGTTATTTTTGGTACACTCGGAACAAAACAAAATGAGAGCCTTTAATGCTGTTGTACCCTATAGTTAATGATTACATTCAGTCTATTTTTTTCCTTTTATCATTTTAAACAGTAGGCTAAATAATAATCCTTGCAGAATGGATTTTGTTTATATCATTATAAAGAATATTTACAGTTATCTGCACAGTTTCAGAAAGCACTCCATGGAGTAAAAGTAAAAGTGCAGCGCTGGGATTTCCTGTCCATTAGCATAACTAGTGATTTTATTTATGATATTATGAAGAAGTCAATTTATCTCATAAGAATATAAGTGTAAGCGAAAGAAAAAAAATACCAGTGATAAAATTAGCCCTTAGCAGAGGAATTTTGCTTAATGAATAGGCCTACATTACAGAGCTTCCTTCCAGCTGTCTTTAAAGAATGTACTGCACTTTGCCATAAGCAATTATTTTCCCAAGATGCTGCCATCTAGAATTGCACTCCAAATTACAGGTATGCATTTGGAGGTTAGAGTGTATCCCATCATTCAACACTGACAAATACAGAGTTAAATTAATAGCACCACAGACAACAGTGCCGTAAACTCACATCTGCTGTAGTTCTCCTCCTACAGCAAACTCCACTGCCCCATATGCAAATGACTCTGATTATGTAAATGCTTCTAAATATGACAGCTATTCAGTGAGGAGACAATTAAAGTAGCATCGCTCTATGGAATCAAGCTCGATGCAACTGGAGCCAAAACATGAGGGGAACGTTTTACTCTGCGTGGGCCTTCCTGTTATTCAATGCAATGTTCTCTGCATGAGACTATGTTTATGATATTTCACACTATTTATAATAACACCAAATGAGATTGTGGAAGAAAACATAGAAGAGGTCAGCCAATGTCATTCAAAAAGAGTGGGAAAAGATGTGCTGGTGAGAATATTATGATCCTTGGAGCCTTTTGTAGAAGTATTTATGTAGTAACAGACATATCTTAGAAAGTCCACATAGTTATTAATACAAGTTTTTTTGTTTTGCCTTTTTTTTAAATAATACAAACATTCATTGTTTTGTTAAATGGAAATGTGCAGCAAAGTTTTAATACCAGAGTCATAATTAGCTGCTGCCAATTAGCTGCTGATGTTACTGTGTTTACTGTAGACTTTCTGTAAAGGCTGCCACAGTCCATAATGGTCTAAAATGCATTTGGGTTAACTACTGAATGTCTGGTTGTAAATATACAGGTTTCTTAATGTGGACAGAGATGATCTCTGCAGATAGCTAAAGCTGTTAGTAAACACTGTAAATGTCATCGCAAGCACAAACAGCTTCACAGACAAGAACACAAGTTTTGCCTTGTGACTTTGAATTGCAGGGAAGACTGGGGGTTGTCCATCTAGCAAACATATTTATGAATTCTGTCATCCAAACTAAAATTTAGATATCATGTTTTCATTCTTCGGTGAACAGTATAAAACCACACTGACATAGGCTATCAGACAAGCCACTTGTATACAATAATGAAAGCAGATTTTAACTGAAAGGTTGGAGTATGTTTTCAGAACAACGACTTTTTAATGTACATGTTGTTTTACTTTTATTTTATTTATTTTTTCCTTTAAATACATAAATTGGCTTTAATAGGGGGTTCAGTGTCCTAATTTACAAGCCTCGTTCACACAGCAGCGAAATACACTCACTGGCCACTTTATTAGGTACACCTTGCTGGGTTGGACCCCCTTTTGCATTCAGAACTGCCTTAATTCTTCGTGGCATAGATTTAACAAGGTGATGGAAACATTCCTCAGAGATTTTGGTCCATATTGACTTGATAGCATCACACCATTGCTGCAGATTTGTCAGCTGAACGTCCATGATACGAATCTCCCCTGCTCTATTGGATTGAGATCTGGTGACTGTGGAGGCCATTTGAGTAAAGTGAACTCATTGTCCTGTTCAAGAAACCAGTCTGAGATGATTTGAGCTTTGTGACATGGTGCATTATCCTACTGGAAGTAGCCATCAGAAGATGGGTACACTGTAGTCATAAAGGGATGGACATGGGCAGCAACAATACTCAGGTAGGCTGAGGCATTTAAACAATGCTCAATTGGTACTAATGGGCCCAAAGTGTGCCAGGAAAATATCCCCCACACCATTACACCACCATCACCAGCCTGAACCGTTGAGACAAGGCAGGATGGATCCATGCTTCATATTCTTTATGCCAAATTCTGACCTTACCATCTGAATGTCACAGCAGAAATCGAGACACCAGGAGACGTTTTTCCAATTTTGGTGAGTCTGTGCGAATTGTAGCCTCAGCCCCCTGTTCTTAGCTGACAGGAGTGGCACCCGGTGTGGTCTTCTGCTGCTGTAGCCCATCTGCTTCAGGGTTCGATGTGTTGTGTGTTCACAGTTGGTATTCTGCATACCTTGGTTGTAACGAGTGGTTATTTGAGTTACTGTTGCCTTTCTATCGTCTCTAACCAGTCTGCATATTCTCCTCTGACCTCTGATATCAACGAGGCATTTTCGTCCACACAACTGCCACTCACTGGATATTTTCTCTTTTTCGGACCATTCTCTGTAAACCCTAGAGATGGTTGTGCGTGAAAATCCCAGTAGATCAGCAGTTTTTGAAATACTCAGACCAGCCCGTCTGGCACCAACAACCATTCCACCTTCAAAGTCACTTAAATCCCCTTTCATCCCCACTCTGATGCTCGATTCGAACTTCAGCAAGTCGTCTTCACCACATCTAGATGTCTACATGAATTGAGTGGCTGCCATGTAATTGGCTGATTAGCAATTTGTGTTACCAAGCAATTGAACAGGTGTACCTAATGAAGTGGCCGGTGAGTGTATTGCTGTCAGTTCAGATTAGCTATGGCTACGTTCATGCAAAGCTCAGATCTTCTGTGTATCATCCGAGGGCGTTAGATCCAATCTTCTACCGGAGTTTTGCTGTCCAAATGCTGCACTTAAAACTCAATAGAATGCATCAGAAATCTGCTGTGCATTAATTAAAATTAGCGCGGATGTCACAGTCGTCACCGTTGTGGATATTCAGTCGTTATGGATGAAAAAATATGAAATATTTGCGAAAATGTTACAAATAGGCTGTATACCAATATGTTTTAGCCATTTTTTATATATATATATATTTTGAAAATAAATGTTAAGTATATGTATTTTAAAATCATTTAAAAATATTTGCCCTTTATATTTCAGTCCAAGAAAATACATGTTGTCTGATGTAAACATATAACATATAATTTGAATAAAAATAAACAAACAAATAAATAATCTTTCTCTCTCTCTCTCTCTCTCTCTCTCTCTCTCTCTCTCTCTCTCTCTCTCTCTCTCTCTCTATGCAATGCAATCTCAATGCAAATTGTGTAAATTTTAAAGTTAAATGATTTTATCTACTTTGAGAGTTCAAAATTAAGAGCTCCAACCCATGCCCTTAACTAAGAAAACTTAAGTCAGGAAAAGTCAGTGAATTGACTTGTACATGAACTTTGTAGGGGACTCGACCCTCTTTTTAGTTGTGGTATACTGTCTGTCTAAATACATTCACAACATGAAGTGTTTTATGAAGGCTAACAAATTAGAATATAATAATAATAACAAAAATTAATTATATTATTGTTATTCCTATTACAGTAATAGCCATATTGTTAAACAACTGCACTGTAAAAAAAATGAAAATGAATATTTCATATGTATTTCATTTTTGCTTTACACTACAGTAGAGAAATTAGCTACAATACTTCTTTACTAATTTCTACACTTAAAAGAGATATTTTGGACTGCATTTAAAGGGGTAGTTGATTGTGATTTCACTTTTTTTTTTGTAACTTTATTAACACTTTTTTGTTACTGTTTGAGCATAAACAATATCTGCAAAGTTACCACGCTTAAAGTTCAGTGCAAATGGAGATATTGTCTTTCAAAATTATGGAAGTTTAATGCCTACAAATACGGCTGGCAGGGACTACAACGAGCTTCTTCCCAGGTTGGTGACATCACAAACCCTGAAATTTACCTAAACTGAACAAAGTGGGCGCTGCTTTAGAGAAGAGGAAGAGTTGTGGCCATGCTGTCAAAACTAGGGGTGCATGAAAAAACTTCTTTTAACGATTATAATGGATTCACAAGTTTTAAAATCAATGTTCTAGCAGCGGTTCTTAATCATGTTCCTCACGTCCCCCTGCTCTCTCTCAGATCATCATCATCGGTGGTGACAACAGCGGCAATCCTGCTGTCACTCAAGTGGTCACGCCCTTAATTATGCAGAATTTTAAGGCTTAATAGAATTTAATAGGATGAGTTATAAAAAAAATCATTCCCTCACAGTTGTCATGAAGGGCAAAATTAGCTATATAGACCAAAATCACTTTTTGTACCAGGCTGTAATCATATTTTTTCTGCTGTAAAGTTGGGAATTTTAACATGGGGAGCCTATGGGACTGACTGACTCCCTTTTCCAGTCGATGAATTGCAGTTTTAGTCCCTTCCGTGTTGGTTTCACGAGAGAGACCAGAAGGTTGCTGCCTGGTCTCACTACAAATCTAGTGAAATCTAATAATCATCGGCCGTGAAAATAAAGCATAACTAGTGGCCGTTACATTCCCAAATGTGCACTAAACTCACAGCACATGAAATAAGCGAGTTCTCTGCATTCATTCACTGTGAACGGAGCATTCTGAGGTGCAGAAAACACTGGATCATGAGCTGATTGCCTGAACTCTTCAGTTTGAAACCAGCGAAACGCATCGAAAATGATACCGTGATATTGATAATACCTTTACATCCCTATTATGTTGGTCATAAACAAAATATATTTTTGCTGTATGGGATGCAAAGCAGTTTTCTTCTATAAGAATATAAAGAAAAAAACTTCCTGTGCAGTGCATTTCAGGGCATTTTTATTGTATGTAAATTATATTTATTAAGACGATATGACATGTATGAAACACTCTCTCTCATTTGTAACCCATTTCTAATTATTTTATAACATGTATGCATAGTTGAACACAGTAAATGCACTAGTGAGCATGCACGTGCACGTCTGTAACGAACGTGTATTAGCTACTCCAGGGGGCGAGGCACGAGGTCACTCGCCATTAAATCAATGACTGAGCCTGCGTCTAAAAAGGGGCCTTTACATTGAGATCCCACTCAGAAGATGACAGGGTACCTCTCTCTGAAGCAATCCGGATGTGGGACCGAAATAGAGAGAGACAGGAGAGGACAGTACACCCACAAGATGGTACCTTCGCTTACTTTTTCGGCTGGCATATGTGCCAGTCCCCTGTGGCTCCGTGGGGAATGATGGGAGAAGAATGGAGGTGACAGAAAGGACTGTGCCATTATGCAATAGCCATCCTTCGTGTACGCCAGTAGATCTGACGTGCGGTGGAGGAATCACGGACAGCACTGGCATGTCAACAGACCGAGAAAACAACAGCGATAATGAGATCTCATTGTTCAGCGACAGGCCGAGATTGTGTAGGAGTACAGGAGACTTATTTCTAGTACTAATGTATTCAAATCGTCTGTATTTTTAATTCTCATGTTAGTATGGGGCCCTAGACGGAAAGAGAGAGGATGAACGTTTATTTTTACTGCATATCGCTCCATAAGGGAAGTTGAAGCATAAGGTGTCACTGACTTTTTATCAGATTAAATTATAAATATTACTGATCAGTAAACTTTCTTTATGCTGTATTATTACAAAATCTTGGATTCAATGTAGTCAGCATGTTTTATTTCAATTAGCATAGGTTTTGTGTTTTATTTTGGAACTGATTGGTCATAATATTTGAGTTTATGAAGTTCAGCATTATTTTTTGGATAATTTTTGGCAATATTCACTCAAAAACTAAAGTCAATCATCCAATAAAAATAAAAACAAAAACTAATCTAAATCAAAAAGAAATACAAAACCTGTGCTAATTGAAGTTGATAAAAACAATTGAATAAAAAATATAATAAAAAAAAAAGAAAACTATAAGAAAATCAATTATTTATAGGAAGAAAAACAAAAAATAAAAAAAAAAAAAAAAAAATAGCTACATTTTTGGGAAGTTCATTTTAAAAAACCTTCAAAGTAGCACTGTGAAATAAATCCAAAGGTGCATCTGTCTGCAAAGGACTGAATGCATAATATATTTGGCAGACTGTATTTATTTTGGTTTTAATTAGTCTTAATTTGTGCATTCTGTTCATTTAGTTGAATAGTCAAAAACATCTGCAGTTCTCCTAAAAGTACAACTTTTTTTTGGATGGTGAGTAGAGAGAATGTGCTGGAAATAAAGGAAGCAGTTTATTCTACTGCGCCAATTAAGCAACGATTTTACAGTTCCTTTGGGAATGAAGCTCAGCTCATTAACATAAACACAGAGACACCTGTCTGCCATTTCAGGCCTTTATATATATATATATATATATATATAATAAAGAGATGATTAATAATATTTTATTATTATTATTATTATATGTGAAAGACTTTACATGATAGAACTGAAAAACATTTTCTTTCAAGAGAGCTGATATAACAAGCTGTGTATGTCCTCAGTTTACTTAATATACATATATTTAAGCATATAAATAATGAAGATGGAATAATAATGTTTATTATCTCGGTAACACTTTACAATATGGGTACCTGAATAATCATTAATTAATGCCTAAATTAATACTTAATTCATAAAATACTAATGATTATTAAAGTTGTTAACTAATCATGAATTATTGAAGTGCTATCCTTTACAGCTGGAGTCATATGGATTCACGCATGAATAAGAGCAGGCTTAATTATGTTAGTACATGTTTGATAGTTAATGCGCTATAATTAACATTTGGGTAAACTAAATCAAACAGTATTTTTAAGAAAGAATATGAAACACTTTGAAATAAATTAAAATCATGTAAAATACTTTATTTGAGCTTTTGACATCTTCAGCTTTATGATTGATCTTCTCTGTTTTGTGTTGTTCCCTTTCCCTTTAAGCTCACCCTGCTGTGACTTATAAACAGCTTAATAAAAATAAAACCTCAAAATCCACAAAGAACATTTGTAGAAAAATCCTGGAAAAATGCCCGGAAACAGTTCACTGGCCATCCAGACGCAGTAAGGTAGTTAACTATGAATTAATAATGATTGGGCCCCCTCAAGTAAAGTCATATCACTTTAGACATACACTTTCCCTAATAATAATGTGAAGTGTTCAAATAACACAAACTGACTTCATAAATCCATAATTTCTCAGTTCCAAATCTGTATAATTTTTTGTCACACTACACTTACAGCCTGTGAACTTAATTTACCTCTGTTATGAATTTTCTCATTTTCTAGGCCTATCTCAGTATGCACCTGTTCTCGCTCCTCAAGATTATGATTGTTACTAAAAATTAAGGTCAACATGAGACACACTGAATAACCTTTAAATAATATAGCGTCTTTTCTTGCTGCAATTTAATATACCGAGAGAAAAAAAAAAAAAAAAAGTTTTTAAATCATTGCTTCCTGCATATTCATTGCAACAGAGCAACTGACCTTGCTCCAGCAATATACTCACAGACTGGGCTCTCTTTAAAAAAGTACATGTCTGTATTTATTTATATTCAGTGCCAATTCATTCTTCGAAGCCTTTGCAGGCAGTCAGGATCTCAATAAGTTATCAGAGGAGGCAGTGGATCTGGTAGATTTAGTTTCTGTATGTCCGTGAATTGAATAGTCACTGAATGAGGTTTGCTATCAACAGAAACAGACGGACTGTCATTCTCTAGTCCTATTTAATCAGCCAAACCCACAGGACACCAAGACCCGGAAGCCCCATACTGGGAGCCAGTCTTTTCCAGCTTTAGCTCTACAAAACCTGGGTAGGAGAATATTGACATGCAAGTAACTATATTTGGATTTATAGAGGCACTTTCACAGTCTTCCACAAGTCTGGCTCTTGAGTTGCAATAGAGTCGCACTGCGAAGTTCTTCACAGTTTTGAAATAAGCATGCCTCTAGATATTCACAGTGTTTTCACCTATGCATTTCTTCATACTTCATTCAATATACTCACCATGAAGAGCCACTTGCTGAGGCAATTCTGTATGAAAAGTAAATTAAACAATATAAAAAAAATACAAAGGCATCTGTTCAGTGACATGCTCACACTATATTTTATGTCTTGCACTATACCATATGCCTTACTTGACACAATGTGATTTAGAAAGGACCCAAGGCTGCTCCGAAAAGAATAATTACAATGAGCCATATGGTGAATGGAGCTACATCTCAGCAAACACACTAGAATTTTCTCTGCAAGAAAATGGAGTGGACGCTGAGTAATTTTTCCTATCAAAAAGTCTGACCTCAATTTACTTTGCTGAACTATAAAATCTGCCTGTGCATGCTGCCTGTATAAGTACTGACCTGACAGCTTTAAGAGAGATTGACATAGTCACACTTAGCTATATAAATCAATCTCACATTCTGTGTGGAGACATCATACTAAGTGGTACGATTCAAGCTTTTGTTGCTGTTTCTATTTGGTCTCTGCATATAAAGTTAAGATTCACTTTATAATATTCACTAGCATAACAGTATTAACTGCTTAGACTAAAAGCTATACAACAACTTATAGTACTTTAGATGTTAATTAAACATCTTAAACGTCTTTTCCTGTCTAAGTAGGTAATTCCTGGCCAGATGAGCAGCTAACAAAAATATGTTCTAAGAATATGTTGCTAACGTTTCCATAAATTTCCCCCTGAATGTTTGAAGTTTCCAGTTATTGTTTTTTGTTTTTGTTTTTTTTCCATAAAAACATCTTGGTTATGTAAATGTTAAAGAAAACATTAAGGGAACATTATGGGCTAATATTATGGTAAAATTATTTTTGAATGTTCTCAAAACAATCAAAAACAAGTATTTATGCTTAAATAAAGTTAGAAGAACATTAAAATGCCAAAAAGGTCCAATATATATACAATAAAGTACAATATATATGTATGTATATATATATATAATATATATATTGTGCTAACGTTTTGAAAACATTATTAAAGGCTCATTAATAAAACATGCATACACAGAATTTGATCCACGCCAACATTCATGTTTTTTTTTTTTTTTTTTTTTTTTTTTTGTGATGTGGAAAAGTGCTTAGCACCACATCAGGGTCTAAATCAGGCATACACACTTTTCCTTGTGGCAGAGAGTCGGAGTACTGCAGGTATTTGAAAATCACACAATTCTATTTAGACGCTGACTTGCGCTTTTATAATGATATTAATTAGGCAGTGTTTACAATTAAGGCAGAGATTTGAAACCATTCAGCTGCATACAATTTCAAGATCATCTGCAGTCTGGAATAGTAAATGAAATACGTTCATTTCCTCAGAATCACACACATTTGAGAAATGATCAAAAATGTAGGACAGTTTCTGCAACATTTTAACGACGCCCCAGATAACTCTGAATGTTCTTGGAAAGAACCTTTCTAGAACATCAGCTAAAGTTCTCAAAACCTTCCAGCTGGGAAGAAGTTGCAAATAGGACTAAACTTGATGTCTCAGGTCAAAAATCTGGCATGACTTTTTTGGATATGACCCAATGACCGCAGTTACTCATTTTGCCCTAAATGTGTGTGTGTGGCCAAAGAGGGAAAGAATCAACTTGCTAAATACTTTGACTGGATTCTCTTTTTGATGCAAACAGAAAGGCCTTATATTCTTATTATCAGAATGACATGTCACAGGGCAATTGGATAGTAATTGGTTTTAGGGCACAGAAACAAAATGGCAAATGGCCACTTTACTGACATTTTGCATTTAGGTTAATATGTCAGCAAAAGTAATTGCACAGAAAAGAGCCATCAGCATTACACAGAATTGTAAAGTTTTGTGTTCCACTGAAAAATCAAAGATAGTCCAAATGGTTACAAGAGGGTAAGGTTTCATTTTGGGTAAAGAATGTATGAATTGATGAAGTAGCCTTGCGAATTGTGGCATATTCCTTTCACAATGAATCTTTTAGACAGCAATTCCAGTGCATGTTTGAAGGAGGGGTCTTTAGTCATTATGTGTACGGTTAAATATTAATGTTATATTGTTACAACTCATGCATACTAATTAAGCCTGCCATATTACACTCAAAAAAAAAAAAAAAGAGGACTAGAAGAATCGGAAACCGACAAAATGTTGGAGGGAAATGCAGTATGTGTGCTTTTTGACACATCTCTGCCTTCACCTCAGCTGTGATTAATGTAGCATGTGGAACTGCTGCAAGCTTTAGATAATGATGGAGACTGTGCTCCTTATGTTCAGAACACACGCTAATGTGTCCGCCTATAACCTGTCAGGATTTCACAGTCCACTCAGTCACTAAAAGAGAGTTCACAAATGGAAAAAGGTCCATATCTTACAGCTCAACAGAGAAAAAAAAATAATAATAATTTCTTTGTTCCCACAGTTCACAACATTCAGAGGAAACGTTGTGGTCAGGAAGTGACAATAATCGCTTTAGAATACTTTAGAAAATGTCAGTGACTTATGTTTTATATATTAGAAAACAGGTATATAATAAAACTCTAAAATGTTTAGAGAATGCTTACACTGCTTTCAAGGTTATTTAGTTCAGAAAAAAGACTATTTGTGAAAGTGCAGCACATCCTAGTGGATATAGAGGAACTCAACTCTGGTTTGGCTTTGTAGTATCTACACAACAACAAAAAAACAATGTTTTGTTGTCTTTAATCAATGTATAAATCCACATACGTGAAATACATTTCATAATTTGATGAAGTAACAATTCAAGTACAAATTTTTTCCCGAAAAACAATAACTGGGTTGCAAACATCTGGAACAATTCTCATGTCCTACTAAAAAAAGGAGTTCATTTGTACAGTCTTGTTTGAATAGACTTTGCTTAAAGCTGAAATATAACAATTAATTACATATACACATATTGGCAAAGATTCTACATTCAGAGTAGGCAGTAGATACAGAGACACATTTCATACTGACAGAAAATAAAGATTTCTGTCAAGTGTGTTTAGCATTCTGAAGCAATAAAACATCCATACAAAGCTTCACCTTAATTGTGTAATTGCATTCTTAATTATTAAAAGAAAAGCATTTGAACAGACAAAATGTTGTGTTTAACTGTAAACAGTTAAGCTCTGTTAGTTAACATAACTCTTAATTGTCAGGCTCAGGATATGGCCAGACCACAGTGTGCTGTGATATGTAATTAACTCCCATGACCTGCAGTGAATTTAATCATTTCCTTCCAGTTGCACTCTGAAAGAGTATCCGCTTATTAGATTCTTCCTAAAAAAAGACACTGATGCAGAAAATCAACCAATTTTATACGTTTTCTTTTCTCATTAAACGGCTCAAACGTCATCGTCAGACACTAAGGCTCATTAAAAAACACAAAAAATTAACAAACTCTGAAACAAAAAAGACTCACAAAAAAAAAAAAAAGAAAAAAAAAAACAAAAATAAAAAAATTGGAAACTTCAGTACAAAAAATTCTACTGGAGGTTAAAGGGTTAAACCTTCAAAGGGTTTTTATCGATTGTCAGTCTGTCAAGGACTAGATGATGCACCATACAGTGATCAGTATGCATTTTTTTTTTCTCCATGTGAATGACAGTGTGAAATTTACATGAATGATGTCATTGGGATTGTAGCATGTATGAGGTAGGTATGAATGGGTATAAGAAGGACCAATGATTGTCAAGTTGCTGCCAAAGCAGTACTTCAATCACAATTTTCAGTGAAATGTTTGACAAGTTTTATAGGGGAATTTAAATGCAACTCCAATTCGCTTGACAACTTGAAGGTAGCTACAAATTATATTTTTCAACCACCTGCTTTGCACAACAAAATATTCCTGTAACCAAGCATAAAAGAGCTTTGATGAGGTTTCCAAATTATAATGTGCACTTACTGTCAAAATAGGAATTACAGAACAATCGAAAGCCTCTGCAAAAATCAACTTTGACATTGAGCTTGAACATTTTTATTGCAAATTCGGTTTCATCAGCAACTGCAGGGTGCAGAGAGCAAAGTCCTGTATTATTTATTCCCTCTTTGATTCGCAGCTCTAGCACATAATGTAAGCTCTTTTAAATGACAGTTCTCTTCACTGTGCTTTGGCCCATCCATCAGGTAATGTCATTTCCATTAGCTGGGCAGAGCAGTGGGTGTTCTTAGGTTGTATTGTGCTTGAGTGGTCCACAGATGTCCAATTAATAGAGACACCCAGTGTTCTGTCTCATGCTGGCCATTCAGATGCGTGTTGACGGCAACCATGCTGTGTCCAATCAAGGTTTGAGAACATGCTAACATTTGCCTGCAGTTTTGACAAACAAATCTAATCATCTTAAGTGTTTTTAACAATTTCTGACTACTTAAGCGTATACAAGCTAAAATGAAAACAGTGCATGCTAATCAGCATGAATGGTGTACTTACTGTCCTTAATCAGAAAAGCACAGTGTCGGGTTCTGGGTCTGGGAATGACGTGAAGCTCCTCCGAATCTCCTCAGAAAGGAGTGATTCTTGCTCGCAGTGAGGAGGAAGAATACTGGGAAGTTCAAAGAGCGGAACAGATCCCTTCAAACCAGCCGGAGGGTAAAGACCTGGGTTAAAAAGACAATGGAGATGAATGAAACCAGAAAGAGCAGAATGCCTTGAATACACTATAGTTCAGACTCTTTGAACTGGTCTTCATAATTTAACTCTCACAGTCACAATCCTTACAAAAAGTGCTTCATTGTTAATGTATCATGATTACCAAACTCTAAAGAACACCATGATGATACCATGTCCATAAAACCATGGTATTACCAATGTAACATCCCCAACAACAACAACAAGAAAAATTGACTCAATTAAAATAGGAGGGCTATACAACCTAATTGGAATTACTGAGAAATTTCTTGTATTTTCAATTAATGCTGGATAATCTGATTTACTAATTAATCTCCTGCTAAAATGGATCAAAGGATAACAGTAAACAAGACAAACATATCAACCACAGTTCACTTTTTGGAAAATTTGAAACAGATATCACAATAACAATAAACCACCATGCAACAGTGAAGAAACAGGTTTTCTTGGTATCCCTGAATATACATTTTCACAACCGTAAGACATTTTTGCTGAGTTACAATATACAGAGCAAACATTTCTCTTACCTTTTTGTTTCAGGTCTAAATCTGGCCTTCCATAATCTTTAGTAGAGCTGATCTTCTTCTCTTGGCTCTGTAGACCTAGACCTGACACTTTGGGGTCCACAGGATGCATTGCGACATAAGCAGAGTCCCACTCATAACTCCCATCCACAGAGCCTCTTCTAGATCTAAAGTCAGAAGATAAAGGAATGTGACATATAGTTAAGTCTAATGTGGATACCTTAAATCAGGGATTTCCAACCTTGCTCCTGGAGAGCTACTGTCCAGCAGACTTCTCCAATGATAAGTAATACAGACCCTCATATCTCCCAATAATAAGACAATCTCTGCTCTGAACACCTTTATTATCTGGATCAGGTGTGTTTGATTGGGGTTGGAGTTGAAATCTGTGGGATGGTAGCTCTCCAGGAACAGGGTTGGAGTCCCCTGCCTTAAAAAAAAGTCCTGGGGCAATACACTATTCAAAAAACCTATTGTATTATCATAGAAGTTGCCAAACATGGTATTACCATTAGGGCTGGGAAAATAAATCGATGCATCATGAATCAAGAAATAATTCAGCATCGATTCTGAGATTTTCTGAATGCATCGCTATTCGTTCTCAAGTGGATTCTGAGCTTAGTTTTGAAGAGCAGATAGCACTGCATGCTTTAGAAACAGCTGTACTCTGCTTGTTTCCAAATCCTTACACACACTTAAACCTAAAATAATCATTCATAAAATTCGCCATCTGCTGTTAAAATCTTAACTCAGAATGGATTACAGAGAGAATGTATTCGGAAGATCTCAGAATCGATCCATAAATTTCCACCCTAATTACCATGGTATACAGAAACTGTGGTATTAAATGCAAGTCCAGAAACACATGGCAATACCATGGTCTTCTGTAAAAAAAAAAAAAAAAAAAAAAAAAACCTGGTTTTATTAATGCAGAAACTAATGGCTTGCCTCAACACGGCTAAGTACGGTACGACACAGCTCGGCTTGGCACAGTTTGTGTTTCCACTGCAGTTTAGTATCGCTTTAGAGTGGGCGGGATTATTCACATGTCATTATAGTTGTGTCACCTCTACTGCCACGACTCCTAAAAAAACGTTTTCATTCAGCGTTGCCCCATCAAGCTCTCGCTGGATCCGCTCCTCTGCTATCAACAAGAGGAACATCTGTACTTCCTCAAAAGACAATGAAACTTTTTGTTGTTAAAAAAAGGTGTGCTCATTCAAAACAGTTGCGTTCAATACTTCGCTGACTGTGCTGATTTAAACCTAGCGGTTTGTTTGTGTTTGTGTCGCAAGTTCAATGATGCAGGTAGTGACGATTCTCAGTCCGTGATCAGCAGAGTTTACACGTCATGTTTTGGTAACGGTATGGTTCACTTGGAACCTCAACCGAGGTGGTACTAAAAAAAGTACCAGGTACCAGGTACTGTACCCAGTGGAAAAACACCCAAAAGTGAACCATACCGAGCCATACCGTGCAGTGGAAAAGCGGCATAAGAGTACCCATAGTACTTTTTGTAAGAGGATCAATCATAAGAATCAATTGAAAACATTAGAAACAGATTAAGATAAATATATGGAGAAAGGCAAAGAACAGCTACTTGTACCTTTCATGCCGTTCAGGCTCCTGTAGAACCACCTCATCTCTGTCACTGTCCTCTGTGGTCTCTGGAGAGCTGGTCAGTGGAGGGCTGAGAGAGAACTGCCTGCTGTTAGGGGCATCCATGCTGCCTCTGCCACTGCTTTGGCTTGCATAACTTCTGTAGCTTCCCTCTCGGGAACCCTTCCTGTATCTGTTCATTTCCACATCAACCTCCTGGCCATCTTCATCTTCCTCCTCTCTCTCCCCCTCTTGGCTTTGGCTCTGTCTTCCAGATGGCAAGGCTGGCAGAGAGGGGCAATAAGGCCGAGGCCAGCTAGAACCCCCTGTTGATAAGGCAGCTTGAGTGCGATGTCCCGACACTAGCATTTTGCGGGATTGTGAGTTATTCATAGAGCCATTATATGATTTAGAAGCCTGATGATGGGGGTCTTGTGTTTGACTTTCTAAAGGCACAGATGAATCTGTTTGCAAACTAGGACTACTTTTAGGCTTATCTGCCACTGAGTTGGGTCTGCATGCAAGGGGGGATGTTGTAGAGTCTCGACCAAGTGTCAGCGAGTCTATCCAGGCATCAGGGGTCAAAAAATGGTCCTTGTATAATTTTGAGTCTAAACTTTGGGTACTCTTGTGGCGATTACAATTGTTTGACCCCAGACCCTTTGTCTTCCGAGGCATTGTTCCAGAGACATTGATTTGAGATACAGTTTTGCTTGACCAATTGTTCAGCATCTGCTGCTTCTTTAAACTTGCATGTCCTGACTCTACTGATCTGTCATTTACAAGATCTGATAATCTGGGTCGGTCATAATCTAGAGTCTCATAACTGTGATCTGAGCCCAGCATGGACCTTGAATATGGAGACTGGTTCTCAAGATCAGGGCCATCTACACTCATCTCTGAATAAACACTAGTTGGATTTATCTGTCTAGTGCTTCTTTCTATGGTCTGCCTCTGCTGATTGTCTGAGGATGAATAAATACAAGGGTCAACATAATGTTGACTTCTGCTTGAGGTCCTCTGGCCTCTATGCCCTACATCAGTTTGGGTCTTCTCCAATTTGTAGATTAAGGGTTCATCCATTACACGACCAAGACTTGACTCAACAGGAGTTCTGCTTCGTCTTCTGTCCCATGTTTGTGATTTTTGGTGTTCCTCTCTGTCTAGACTACGAGACCTTTGGTAGTTAGATCTCTGGATGGAATAGTAACCTTGTTGATTCTGCCTATACTTGGTATCCTTTCCATGAGAGGTATGTAGGGGCACCAAGCTTGCAGAAGAAATCCTGTGTCTTTCCTCCCATGGAATGCAAGAGGCAGCTCTTCCCTTCAACATGCTGGCATTCTCAGATAAAAGGCTTTGTCTAATGGCTTGGTAGTTACCCCGAGGAGTTGAGGTGTCTTGGACTTTCCAGATTCTTCCATACTCATCATCTGTTTGTTCATGACTATATGGATTTCGATCACCAGTGTACTTGCGTAGTTCCTTTTCAAGCTCCTCTCTCTCACGAGCTAAAGATAAACAGCGACTTAGGTTTCCTTGTTCCCTCTCATGCTCCATCTGCAAAACCAGGGTACTGGCTGTAGAGTGTTTGGTACCTTGTTTCACGGACTGCTGACCCAAAGTACTTTCTGAATTAGGATAGACAAAAGAGCCACTACTATCTGATGAGGGACTTGTCTGGTCTGGTCCATCCAAGATCTCTTGCTCCAGAATGGGCATGTAATGGCCATTCAACGAGAGGTGCTTAGCCATAGCTCGTGTTCTGCTAGAAGAAGGGATATCTGATGAGAAAGGTGGAAGATCCACTGAAAGGACAAAAGGTGGCTTTTTTCTTTCGTCCCTGTAGGATCTCAAAGACTGGGATTTCTGGATTCTGAAGCTCCTGTTTCCTTCTGATGTCCGATGGGAGTTTTGACTTGGATTTCTCTTGATCTGAGAACTGACAATACTGGCGTCTTCACAAGAATTGACAATAAAGCGTCCGTCAAGACCTCGGTGGATGAACTCCACAGAGGACACGGGGGCAAGTGATGCCCGTTGGAGATGGCTCTCATTGAGGGAATGGTGGGATGGAGGGTGAGCTTGAGGCAGGAGATGTTGCCGCTGGGCATGAAAATCACTGTGACTAGACTTTTCAAGGGAGGAGTGATTGGAAGAAGAGGAAGTGTAGGAGAGTGGACGAGCTGGTAGAAGCCTTTGGTTCAGGGTGTTTTCAGGGCTGCTAAGGTCAAGGATAGGTATTTAGTACATTCCAAAATGGTTACAATGAATAGGAAAAATTTGGGCAATGTAAAAGGTTTTTTTTTATGAGGCGGGGGTGGGGAACTTACTTTTCAGAAGGGTTATTATTTATTGCAGGAGGGAGATCTGAAAGGAGGGAACCAATTTTACAATGGAATGAGTGACAGGATAAATTATCATGCATGGAGAATAACAATATAATGTAAAGGAGTGAAAGCATCTTCAAAGATGAATACATCGAGGCAGACTGTTAAAACAGTTCTAAGCAGTTCAAAGTGTTGTTTCTTTACCCTTCACATTCTGCCTACGCCTCCGGGTCCTTTTGTGAAAAATGAAACAGACTATTGCCAGGGTCAGGATAAGAACAAGACAAAGGAGCCCTACTCCACCCATAACACCAGCCATTAGCTGGTCAGGAAAGTCTAGAAGGCGGGAACTGGCTGGGTGCATATTCATTCCTGTGTAGCGCAAAAAAAGGTTTTAATGGTTGGGTATGTTAAAAGACTTATATATTTCTTATAGACGGTTTCAACGGCAACAACATAAACAAACATTACTGCACATGCGCACTTTTGTGGCCCTAACTTAACTTCCGGTAGACTTCCAAATAGAATCAATTGCAACAGCTAAGTAGTCCCTCTAGAGTAGATTATTTTTGATAACAAGCAAAATATGTTTGCTGCGTAAATCAGACTTACTGAAAATGCAAATTCATTCTCTGCCAGCAGAAGGTGCTTTAAAGCAGGAGAAACAGAGGTTTCCCCAGTAACTGCTGGTCTTAATGATAGTCTTACTGATAGTCTTACATAAATACAGTGATATAAAAACACCTGCGCCTCATTTTGATTTTTAAATGTGCAGTACGTGCTCATATTTATTCAACGAAGCCTTTTGGAAAATCGGTCAGTTTTGATATTGTGAGCGCCACAAATAAATAAATGTATGGGAAACACATCCCACAGCACAACTACCTGAGCCCAACTTCAGTCTACTCATCACCTTAACTTTAACTGTGTTTGTAGACTGCGCCATAGCCAGACTGATAAACAAACGTGTGCCCGATGAAACTGTCTATAGCTTAGAGTAATAAATTCTAACAATTTCTTAAGGAAATATTACAGGCCGGTGATTAGAACATGGGATGTGTGAAGCACTAACCAATGGTGGAGACACTGATTGATGGACTGGGCATGCTCAGCTGATCTCCATGCTGAGAGAGAAGCCTCAGTTCATACTTGCAGTCTTCAGAGAGTGATACATCATGAGAAAAATAACAAAATCAGGATGAAAGCAAAGAAGAAAGGGTTGCATTTATCAAAAATGACAAGCTGACTGATTCGTGAAAATCTCTGATCATGTCTTCGAGAACATTTACCTTACATAACCCTGGAAGAAAGATTTGACTCTCAACTGGGCTAATGTTCTCTTTCAGATTAATCCATTCCCCTCCTTCAAGGCGTGACTGTACGACAAAACTGTCAATGTTAGGAGAATGGGACTGAGGCATTGACCACCACAGAAGAATTCCCTCTGAACTCTTATTGATCGAGAGATTTGTAGGTGGTACCAGCTTGCCCACAACAGAAAGTGAATCTGTAAAAATAAATATTAAATGAGAGACTGAAATGAGCAGCTTGCTTTTATTCAATTATTCACAATGTGTAGCATAAATACAGATGGTTTAACATTAATTTGAGTCTGCATGAGGTAGTCAGCACACAAGACTAAGTGGTTTTAAAGACCCAATGAAATCAAAACTGTGAGTTCTGTGGCTTTTAGACCATGTCTATTAGCTTCGAGGCCATCTATATGCTTGTAGCATTCATAGAAAATGACAAAATTAATTAAAATTGATGAAAATTATAAGATAATCAAATTTAAATGTACATGCTTTCTCTTCTTTCTATGTACAATAGTCTGCTCAATAAAATGCCATCCTCCTAATATCATGTCACTTAATAGCAACAAAATGTAACAAATCATGGTTCACGGCCATGACAACTAGGTTCATAAAACCATTTCAAAGGGTCTTGAAAGTTTCTTATGCACATCTAATGTTTACCCAGAGTTTTGATGGTGGTGATCTCACTGAAGGGCCCAGTGCCAATTTTATTTTGGGCCATAACACTGAACTGGTACTCAGTAGCAGGAAGAAGATTGGTGACCAACAGACTGTTCTCAGTGGAGAGGTCTGGGAAAGACAACCACTCTTGCTTTTCCTCTTTCCTTTCTGCTGATACCTGCTTATACCTGAAAAAAGAATGTAAAAATATTAAAAAAAAAAAAATATATATATATATATATATATATATATATATATATATAAATTTGTAAAGACAAGCTTAAACCATCCAGTGAAAAGTAGCAACAACACTACTAACTTTTTTCAGTAGTGTAAAATTTGCTAAAAAATAAAGTGACATTTTTACCAACTAATAGCAATGTTGCACAACAAAATGCTATTTTTTATTTTGAGATTATGAGATTTGTATTGTGCATGCAGCGTTGTGACTCTACTTTGCATTGTTTTGCATTTAGAGTACATTTATTAGATAAATACTTAAGATTTACAGAGATGAACTCTAACAAGACAGACACCAACCAGACAGTGAATTTCTGGCCATATCCTCCATCAAAGCCAGCTACCCAGGAGACATTGGCCTGGTTCATTCCTGGGATCACAGATACTGATGACACTGCATGTGGACTTGTACCTGTGAATCAGAAGGAAACAAGATATGTGTGACATATGTAGTGTGATACATGAGGTGTGACAGCAAGTTGCAAGTTCAGTCTAGATGAGGACTCAACTATCTCAGGGGCCACAAAACAAGATTTCCTTTAGCCCCTTTAGGGCTTTTATTTAGCTAAAATTCAAGCCCAAAATGAACACAGAAGATGTCTGTGCTTACTGTTACAGTAAACATCACATGGCTCAAGTGCGGTAGTAATGATCTAGATGCTTCAAGTCTTACCCAGCACAAGGACTGTTGTTCTGACAGATACAGTGGCCACTCGGTTGGTGGAGCTGCACTCCCATTCCCCCTGGTGGTCTTTACTGAGAGGACGCAGAATGAGGGAGCCATTCGCTGCTGCAATGAACAGTGAGCGAGAGGCTGTGCCAACCTAAGAGGAGCAGTGCCATAATGAAGCATATAATGAGATTAAACACCAATTTTAATTAAAACTTGATTTCCTGCTGTAAGGAGGTGCATTATAATATCTGGAGAAAATGAGAAATATTTGTGCACAGGACTGATGCTATTTTTTCTAATGTTAATCAGCACAGTTTTACATAAGCAGTTATAAACTATTGCAGCTGAGCATTACACCTCATAACAGTACAGGAATGTTCTGGGTTAAATATGTGTTTAGCTCAATCAGCAGCATCTGTGGTTTGTTGTTTACCACAGAAAATAATTTAAACTTGTCCCCTAGTTTGAAAAAACAAACATAAAACATGTACATGTCTATGGAGTATTTAAAACAGAAAAATTCTTTATAAACTTAACATGGTATTTCTACTAGAATTACCATTAGCTATTACCATTACCATTAGTTATTAGAACTGAAAAACGGGGATTTTTTATTGTAAATACTGTTACTTTGTTTGTGTTACAATATATGGTAGAGTACAATCACTTTGACAAGTGAACCAAGAATGTAAATATTAAGGCACAGTGTAATGATTTTTACCTTTTTCCAGCTGACTTTTGGAGCCGGATTACCATCCATCTGACATGGAATAACAAGCATACCCCCAACATCTTGTCTGTACTCCTTACGAGGTGACACTTTAAATGATGGAGGATCCTAAAAGATGAAAATGCACACTGACCATATCTAATTGTATTTCCATTTCACTCCATCACTTTTTCCTCACAACATTCTAAGACAGATATCTGTTATATATGGAAGCCATTTCTGCCACTGAATAAAAAAGGTAATTGTGACTTTTTGTCTCACAATTCTGACTTTTTTCCTCAGAATTACGAGTTTATATCTCACACGTCTGACTTTATAATACAGAATTGTGAGTTTTAAGAAAAAAGACAGTCTTTTTCGCCCTCAGAACTGGACTTTACAATTTGCAATTGCAAGTTTATATCTCACAATTGTGAGAAAAAAGTTAGAATTTCGAGTTTGTATCTCACAATTTATTTCTTGCAAATTTAAATTTAAGACTTTATTTCTTGCAATTGTGAGTTTTCATCACGCAGTTCTAAGAAAAAGTCTGTTTGTATCTCATATTTGTGAGAAAAAAAGTCTGAATAGTGAGATAAAAAGTCAGTTATTATTTACCTTTTTTTTAAATTCTGTGGCAAAAACGGGCTTCCATAATTATAAACATTTGCATTTTTACATATTTTAATATCTTTATTGTTATTTTTTTACATATCTATAATTTTTCAAATAATTATTTTGTTCCAGAATACAAATGAAAATGGCAACACTCCTGTAAAAGTAAGAGCCCCACCTGTAGTATAACGGTGGTGGGCTCAGACTGGCCCATTGTCCCAAAGCTATTGTAGGGAGTACACGTGTATACACCTGCAGTGTCATCATTAGCTGTTGCTATGATTATAGAGCCTTCTGAAGTCAGTGTCCATCCAGGATACTGTTGAAAGAAATTCACAGTTATTCTGAGTGTTTTCTGAAATAATGCTCTTTGGAAAGAAGTGAGGTTACGTCATCAAGAGAGGGGTGTAATTGTAAGCACAACATGGTGTCACCGAATTAAAATCAATATGTCAAGCATTAGAAGGAGAGAAAAAGCACTCAGGAAAGCACTTAGGAGTAGCAGTGTACTTATAAAATGTAGATATGAAATGTTAAAAAGTTTTTTGTATGGATAGTGAGAAAAGCAAGTTACCCACCATGCCTAAATCGAGTGGTTTGTTGTCTTTGATCCAGTCGACATGTGATAATGGTGGTTCGGCTCTGACAGGGCATGCAATGACGCCCCTCAGGCCAGTGGGGAGGAAGGTCAACGAGGGCATCTTCATCACCTGTGCTGGGTCTGTTATTATTTTAAATATTATTTTTAAATTTGGGGTAAAATTTAGATTTTTTATGCTCATTATAGTTTCATTTATTTGATGAAAAATAGAATAAAAAAAGTAATATTGTGAAATATTATTACAATGCAAAATAACTTTTTTTCTATTTCAATATATATTAAAATGTAATGTTTTTCCTGTGATGCAAAGACGAATTTTCAGCATCATTACTCCAGTCTTTAGTGTCACATGATCCTTTAGAAATCATTCCAATATGCTAATCAATATCAATGGTTGTGGATTCGTTGATGAACAGAAAGTTAATCAAGAACAGCATTTATTATACATATTTGTATATATATGTCTATATTCTACATCTCATGTATATATACATTTGAACATAAATGTGGTTGAAACTAGTGTTGTTTCTTGTTAAACATGGAGTATAGTAATGTGTGAAATTTATACGAGTGTAGGAAACGGCAAATTCATTATTTCCATTTTGCACTATGATATGTGAAACTCTTACGCTGCACAGTGAGGGTGGCTGAGGCAGAGGGGGAGACAGGAAGTCCATTAGTGGGCATGCAGGTGTAGTTCCCAGAATCCTCTGGAGTCAAACCCGATATGAGAAGTGTACCGTCCACTATGACCTTAATACGTGACTTCAGAGACCTAAATCAAACACACATGAATACTGCATAAGCTACAAGTTACCTGTAAATAAAAGGGAGGAGGTTCACAGTTTTAGAAGAGGACTCACTCAATGTGATAAATATCTTCTCCTTGTCTTTGCCACACATAGGTCATGTTGGGTGGATCAGCTTCAGCCTGGCACTTCAAACTGGCATCCTGGGACATGTTGAGAACAGTGTCCGTTGGAGGAATCACGATCACTGGAGGGCCTGTTGTTTGAAGAAAAAAAAAAACCCACAATGTTCCATAATGCAGCAATATGAATAATATGTTTCACTTGCTTTTCCTTGTAAAAAAAAAAAAAAAAAGAATATAAAAATCACACTAAAATACTTTAAAAGAATACACTTGTGCAAAGTAAATGTAGTGTTTTCAGACACTTAAATGCATTTATTTACAATTAAATAGAAATGTATTACATTTAAATTTATAATAAAAGCAATTATTTAAACTTTCGAGGACTTTTTTGGCACACACAGGACTTGCACCTTTATATGTAATTTCATAATTACTTAGTCTTTGAAATTAAAGTGTACTGTTGAATGTACTGACAAGCAATGACAAACTCAAATGTACTTTAATATACTTTATACTAATATAATGTTATTTCTATTTGTTACTTTATTATTATTTTTTTTTTGTAATTACACATGATAAAGCTGCAATTTGTTAAATTAAAATATATTAACTTACAAAATGGATTATCAAACACACTACGGTTAAAATTATAATCAAGTACTTTTCATATGCTTTAGCATGTTTGTCAATACACCAAAATAAGTGCACTTCTATACAGCCTGACAAAAGATTATTAAAACATAATGATTTAAAAGTACTTTAAAGTAAATTTTTAATATGACATTATTACAAAGTGCACTTTTTAAACTTAAGTGTGTTCAGAAACCTAGCCATCCAAATGTACTCTAAGTACACTTAAGTGGCCATTCATAAATATTGTATTAACCGCATATACATTTTAAAATATACTTTTAAGATTTTAAGTACTGTAAATGACAAATGCGATGCAAATTCAATACAAATAAGCATTTAGCAAATGCAAAGTGTATTCTTTTACACGTTCATTTCCTGGGAATTGAACCCATGAGTTTGCCATTGCTGGAATTTGCTGTACTGTTTGAGCTACAGACACTTGAAAAGGAAGTGTGCTTGAATGTTATGTTATAAAACACCACCACTAGATGGCGCCATTCAATCAGAAAAGCTTATAATTTTCATGTAGAATACTATGGCATGAGCCAAACCTATTGCAACTAGGGTGAAAATTGTCCCCTTTCCCCTTTTTTGGGGGGGCAATAACCATATTTTAAGACCAAAACAGAAACGTCTGCCAATCAGTTATCAGATAATGGTCTCCCCAACACTTCTCAAATCATTTCAATGTACCTAACCTGAGCAATACAGATAATCATCCTAAATGAGGAGAAAACATCAGTGCTGACTTACCAATGACTTTGAGCTTTGTGAGGTGAGTCACATTTCCTTCAGTGTTGGAGGCGTGACACTGATACTTGCCTGATGTCTCTCTGCTTACAGCATGGAAAGATAAACTTCCATCCATGATCTGTAGGATCAAAATGAGAGATATGAAGTGTGTGAAAAGAGAGTGGAGGATCAATGTATTCTAGATCTGATCCTCCATTGCATTTGTGAATCTGATAAAGTCAATCCATGTCTGTTAGCTTTAAGGTCAAAGTGAGTACAGCCCCAAAGTTGACAAAACAAACTTCTTCCTTTTCCAGGAAGGCTCATGACTAATAATGTTTGGAGGGGTGTATACATATTTTTTCTAATCAAATGCTCTCCAAAATGAGCACATGCAAGTAGTAAATCATATATATTTTTCTTTTTCCAGGCTGTGATGTAAACTAAATGGAAAACTAAAAAGGACAAGCACTTTGATATGTCCCACCCAACTTTCCGTAGGAAATATATCAACACTGGGAAGATAAAAGCATTTGTCAACCATTTCATAGTGTTTTTAAGTACTGACAGCCCACCTTTACTCTGCTTTGAGGATTTATAGGTCGTCCATCTTTAGACCAGGTTATTGTAGGCCGTGGATTTCCCTGAGCTGCACACTTCAGGGTTACCAATCTGCCTACAAACACTTCAACTCCAGGAGGGGAAGTCTCCGTAAACACAGGAGGCGCTAGACACAGGAGTAAGCAAAGAAAACAGTCATGATCTTCAAATACACTGAATAGATTTATTTACGATCAAATGTGATGTTATAAAGAGCAGTTCATAAATTAGTTATTCTTCCTGTTGGAGAGTTACTAATTTAGTTTTTAACCACAGGCATAGACCTACTTCTCTGATTCGATTTTGAATCACATACTCTAGTTAAAAATTTTAAATGCTCACCAAGCCTGTATTTTTATGATATATATATATACAGTGCCTTGCGAAAGTATTCAAGCCCCTTAATTTTTTTCATGTTCTGTTATGTTGCAGCCTTATGTTAAACTGATTTAAAAAAAAAACATTTCCACATCAATCTACACGACATACACCATAATGGTAAAGCAAATCTTTGCAAATTTATTAAAGAAAAAAAAAAATTAACCATTCCATTGCATAAGTATTCATACCCTAATCTGGGGCAGCTGAAATGTAGCTCTGGAGCATTCATTTTGCTTGTAAATTTTACCAGACTTTGAGTAAAGCTAACCTGTGGCAAATTAAATTAATTGGGTATGATACAGAAAGGCACACACATCTTAATAAAAGGTCTAACAGCTAAAAAATGCATGTTAGAGTGAATTTTTGCACTGAGGTCAAAAAAAGAAGACCTGCCTGTAGAGCTCAGAGACAGGAGCTGAAACAACACATCTGGGAAAGAGTTTAGAAAAACTCTGCTGCATTAAAGGTTCACAGAAGAAGGTAGCCTCCATTATCCATAGTGGAAGACAAGTGTATCAACCAGGACTCTTCCTAGAGCTGGCCTCTTGGCCAAACTGAGCAACTGATGGAGAAGGGCTTTGGTTTATAGAGTGGTGACCAAGAAGCTGATGGTCACTCTAGTTGAGGCCCATGATCATATGTGGAGATAGGAGAAACCTACAGAAGGACAAACATCACTGCAACACTCCATCGATCTTGGCTTTATGGCCGTGTGGCCAAACTCAATCCTCTCCTCAGTGAAGACAAATGAAAACACACTTGGAATGGTGCAAAAAAGCACCTAAAGGACCCTCAGACTGCGAGAAACAAGATTCTCTGGTCCAATGAACCTCAATTCCAAGCATCATGTTTGAAGAAAACCAGGCACTGCTCATCACCAGCAGAGTACCGTCCCAAAAGTAAAGTGAGCTGGTAGCTGCCTCATGCTGTGGGGCTGTTTTTCAGCGGCAGGGACTGACGAATACATCAGAGTAGAAGAAATGCTCAATGAACCAAAATATTGAGATAGCCTCAATGAAAACCCAGTCCAGAGCATTCAGAACCTCAGACTGGGCAGAAGACTCACTTTACAACAGGACAATGACCCTAAACAAACAGCAAGAGTGGCTTATAGACAACTCTGTGAATGTCCTTGAGTGGCCCAGCCACAGCCTCAGCTTGAACCCAATCAAATATTTCTGAAGAAACCTGAAAATGTGTGTCTGGCCCCATCCAACCTGACAGAGCTTGAGAGGTGGAGAGGCGAGGAGAAGAATGGCAGATAATAAAAAGATTATCTAAACATACCCAAAAATACTTAAGGATGTAAAGTTACTTAAGCAAAGTACTATTTTAATTTTTTTTACTAATACAATTTACATTTTGTAAATTTAAATATTTTGTAAATTTAAAGTCACAGTTTAACATAAGGCTGCAACATAACAAAATGTGAAAACTATGAATACTTTCGCAAGACACTGTATACACAAGCACGCACATGTATAAATATACACTGCCATTCAAAATAATTTTTTTCTAACAATATAAGTCTTTATTATCACTTTTTATCAATTTACAATAACACATCCTTGCTGAATAAAAGTATTCATTTCTTTCAATAAAAAAATAAAATAAAATTACTGACCCCATACTTAACGGTAGTGTATATTGTTACAAACGATTTCTGTTTTACATGAATGATAAAAAAATCATCTATTAATCATCAAGTAACAAAAAATAATAGATTTAAGGCTCAAAAAAATACAAAGCATCACAACAGTAACAAACAACAATGAGTTATGGCTGATGAAAATTCAGGTTTTCATCACAGGAATAAATTACATTTTAAAGTATATTAAAATACAAAACCATAATTTTAAATTGCAATGTATATACTTTGTCATGAGTATCTTACTGGATTGAAAGCTAAAGTTTTAAAATAGCACCCTCAATTTTCTTTTTTTTTATTTACTTTACTTTAGTGAAAGCCACAGTAGAGTCCAGCCAGGCCTGCAAGATGCTCTTTCTGCTTGGAGTCCTGTGGCTCAAAGAACTAACGAGTTGAAAACTGAACCGAATGTCAGCACAGACCTCAAGTGGCTTCTGTAATCTGGCCAACAATGAGTCTGAGTGTCAGAAAATGGCCTAAAGGTGTGGCCGACAGAGACAGAGCATACTCTTGAACAGGTGCATAAGCACAGCCTGGTAACAGGTGCATGTATTCATTCATTGTTCACTGCATGTTTGAATGGAGTCGTGTTTGGGTTGGAGACTGTGGGATGAGTATAATGGTATTGTCTTGCTGATCTTACATAAAGAGAATTGCTGTTATGGTTCTGATTCAGACTACAGGTAAAATTGGATATCTTTTCTTACTATTAATAATTCAGGTCTACTCGTTGGGTGGTAGGTCTCACCTGTAATGGAGAGTAGAGTCCAGCTCCCGTTGCTGCCAGTCTCATCTGTGGTTTTGTCTAGTGGGAGAATCCGGCACTCATACCAGCCTTCGTCCTCCAGGAGAAGCCCCCTCATCTGCAGGGATGTTCCCCTGATGAGTGACACTCGACCTGGACACGATCAGGAGAGGGGAAGGGTCATAAATAACAAACATGTACAAAACTCAAGAGAGGTGCATATTTATTGCAGACTAATTTTCTAATATTGATTTCAAATCCACTCATGAGCACTCATGAGTTTGTACACAAAAAGCATATCTGTTGAGACTGCATATTTCTCAAATATATACTTTATTTGCATAATTCAACAAGCTACAAGAAAACAAGTTAATATAAAAATGTAAATAAATATATACTTTATGTAAATAATTTCAACAAGCTACAAGAAAACAAGTTCATACAAACATGTAAATATGAAGTACGTATATGTACATTAATAAATGTATTTTTATATTATTATAAGCAAATGTAACTTAAGTTCACAACTTTAATCTCAATTTTGAAAAATACACTGAATTATAACATTTTAATTTATTGTAACACGCTTCACACTTAAAAAAAATATATTTAAAATATTACAGTATTGTTTTAGAAGTATAAGCACACGTAAATGCTTTTGCTTTTAGTTTTAATATATATATTTTTCATTTATAATGTCCATTGAAATTAAGTTTAAAATTTAATTTAAATTTTAAAAACATAATATTTTAAATCAATTTAAATAATGCAACAACATTTTAATTTACATTTAATAAATTAATTCAAATTCTAAAATAGATATTGTACATTATATACAGGTGTCCAATATACCATTTATCTTAGTTGTAAAGGAACTTACCTTTTAAATTATTATTATTTTAAATTTAATAATTACAATTTTAAAATAAACACTGGACATTTCAGTGTCCATTATACTATTCAGCTTCATTGGAGAAGGCACAGACAGATTGAGTGTTTAGTCTAGATCTTGTCATCTCTCAGTTGCCAGGTGACTGCACCCTGTAGCGACGGTGTTTGCTGACTCACCCCTCCCTCTTCTTTCGTCTCTCTCTGCCTGTCTTTATCTCTCTTTCATTCAATGAAAAAAGCTTTTCAAAGACTTGTTTGTTTCTCAGACTCCTAAGTCATTTAAAGAGACCTGCGGTCAAAATCTCCACCACAGAAGCCACATCAAAGATAAAATGGACTCAAAACTGAAAATCCATCATCTGCAAACACGTGTGCAGCCGATGCATGGAGTATAGCTATGATGTGTTTATGAAAATAGGCCGTGACAGTAATCATTAACAGAGCTCCCAAGAGGAGTGACTGTGGAAACAGAACTCAGCCTGAGATAACAGCTGAGAGCATCACGGTCCATCCGCCCCTGTTTATTTTACCCACATGGAAGCCGGAGGTCACGGAAAAAGGGACACGGACACCATCATCCCTGGGGATTTGGGCTATACAACGTGTTCCTGTCCAGCCCAGACACCCAGGGTACAAGCCGGCACTAAAATGTTGCCATGGTCCCTCCTGCCAGTGGTTTGGATTTGAATTTAGTTGCCGTGGAGACAGGGATTAAAATCAGTTCGGGGGCGGGGTTTAGGAGGGATTTAAACTCTCAAGTTACTAGACACTCCTGAAAAAAAGCTGAGGAGAAAGTAAACTGTTTAGTTTTGAAATTTCAGACCAGCTATAGTAGGAGGGAAATCACAGAGATCTCTTTACTGTTTCTAAAAAAGATCAGTGAGATTAAATGAGAGGAAACTGAGACTTCTGCTTCACAGATTCAGTGGCGGCTCGTCGGGGGAGGCAGGGGAGGCACGGCTTCCCCAAAATTCTGAGATGAAAATGGGAGGAGGACGATTTAATGTTAATAAAATTCACAGTTAATTTCAGTGTATGTCTCAGAATGTGTATTTTTGTTTGTAATTTCACAGCTGTAATACCATAACATATTACTGTCATTCAAAGTATATATGTATATATGACAAAGCTGTCATTCAAACAGTATATATTTTGTTATAAGTTACGATAAACGCAACTTGTGCATCAAAACCACTCCTTTTCCTGGTAAAACATGAACTTGCTTTTTAAAAGTTAAAGTGTTCGTTCACCCAAAAATGAAAATTCTGTCATTCAAATTCTCGCCCTCGTGTTGTTCCAAACCTGTAAGACCTTCGTTCATCTTTGGGACACATATTAAGATGTTTTTGATGAAATCCAAGAGTTCTCTGACCCTGCATAGACGGCAAATGTACTACCACGATCAAAGCACAGAAACGTAGTAAGGACACTGGTATTTTACAAAGTTATACGAGAATACATTTGTCCGCAAAGAAAACAAAGATTACGACTTTTTTTCAACAAGTCATCTCCTCAGGGTCTCCCTGGCCCCATTCTGGAGAGTAACATGACACATGTGCGTGCTTTCCTCTCAATGTAAATAAGGCGCAGCACATGCGTTGTTTACGTGCAGATCAAAGGAGAAACATCTAGACAAATGTGATGTAAATCAAACAAAGAGAAGTTATTTCCAGATCTATGAAATAAAATCAGAGCAATAAAACTGCCCTCTGGGTATATTTTATGAGGAAAAAAAATGAGTTAATACCCATCTATAAATAACTAAAAACAGGACTAGGTAATGTCTCTTAACAACCATCTATAGTTATTCTAATACATTAAAGCACAAAAAGCAACATATGTGTGTGTTCACCTGTTTCCTAGTGCAGCAAAGATTTATCTAAAGTCTTCACACGCAAGTACAAACTCACTTGTTTATGACTGACTAACCATTTCCCACAGCAGCTGACAAACAAACGCTCACTCTGTTGCTTAGTCGACGGCGAATCAAATCTCTGGAGAAACTAATATTAGACTGCTTATCGTATGAAGTAACATATGCTGTCATTTGTATCCACTTACTTCATCAGGTTTTTGCTAAAAGAATTGCAATTATTTGAAGTGTTTTACAGCTGTTCAATCATGTTTAAAAACAAACTTATGCATCTTTAGGAAGAATGCCTTCAGTATAGTATATAACACAGTTATAAAACTTTTACACAAATACTACTATGAATCAAATAGTAGATGAGCTCATGAAGGAGGTACAAGACTTGAAAATAAGTCTCCAGTTCATTTAGAAGGAGGTGGATGAATTGAAAGTTAACTGTAGAGAATTTTCAACTGAATGTAAATCAAATACGAATGAAATACATAAATGGGCTGAATCTCTTTTTACATTATAACTATACAAAACTATAACACCAGGCATGTACTGTACTGTCAACTTTTGTACAGTATAGCTAGTCATAATTTTAACACCAGGCATGCATCAAAAGCATATTTTTTTTGCTTCCTGTTTCAAAAACTAATGCAAAGCAATAGACTTTAATGTATAGAGGAATGAAAATATGGAATGATTTGCCATCGAATATTACATGTTTTCTAATAAGTAAAATGAGGTTTTAAAAATTGTTAAATAAATAATTAATGGCACAGTATACAGTAAATTGATTATTGTATTGGTTTTTATTGTTATGGATTAATGTAATTTTGTTTTTTACTTGTTGGACCCCAGGAAGAATAGCCACTACCTTGGTAGCGGCTGATGTGGATCCAAATAAATACTAACACTCAAGTCACCACATCCACCTATTCAAATTCAAAAAGGTTCAAAGTTGGAGGTTCAAAGGTTGCTAGTTGGAGGTTGTATTCAACAAGTCTGTGACTTGAGGCTATGAAACCTGGAGTCTAAATCCTATCCGCTGCCTTGTATCCCAGAGACATTGTGTCACCTTTTAGCATAGGTTTCCCAGGTAGAGACTCTCCAGTTTCAGCTCAGGAAAGCGAGGATTGGGTTTCACACCATAGTCATCAGCTGTATTATTTTTATTGTGTTTCATGACACTGTTATCTTTTGAAATTTGAATCATCACGACAGGCTACTGGGAAGCTGCTTGGTTTGATCGGACCAATGGCCTTTCAAGATAGCATGCTGCTAGTTAGAAAGAGTTTTGACTCAGTTGAGTTTCTCAATGCTGACAGATGAGGGGGATGGGGGTCATTTGGAACAGAGAGCGTAAGTAAAAAGTCCACTGATGGTCACGCTTTTCACTGCAATCTATAGATCGCTTCTACTTTACTGCCAATATAGTTTTAGGTTTTATAGCAAGCTAGATTCTATTTAGTTAAGATGTGTATAAAAATACCATCGCAAACCCTAAATGTGCCTGATTTTGTGGCATGTAACAGTTATGGCATATCACTATGAGCTCCAGAGTGGACACATGAGACACTATATAGCCTAAGGTGACGAAATTCACACCAAGCTCACCCTTCACCTCTTCCTATGCTGCACCTGCCCCCCTCACTGACAAAAATTCCCGGCTTTAGACCTTTTGTTTCTCTTCTTTGTTTCTCATCACGTAAAAACGACAGTTGTGACGCCCTCTAACCTTTATTGGGCTGTTGGTTTACATGAGGCCATTCATTCCTTCTTTCAGTTCACAAGGAAGGAATGTGAATAAAATCAATATTTAGTGGTGTTCAGTCTCGAAAACCACTGAAAATGCTACTAGAAAATACTAACACAAGCTAAAAGATGTGAATCCACTATTAACCAAACATTTATGAACAACAGAATCTTGCACAAGTAAACAGACATTGCTTGTCGCACAAGTAAACAAATTTGTTCATAAACCATTATTTGTTGAATTAGTAAAAAAAAAAAAAAAAAAAGTGGTGGGTAATCAATCCATTGCTTGCCACATAACAAATTCACTAATAAACAATTGTTTAGTGCAAGAGTCAGTTAATTTGTTCATAAACTATTGCTTTGTTAAATGAGTCAATTTTACTTACATTATCATTTGTTTGTCCAAGAAAACAAACTTGTTTATAAACCATTGTGAATACACTAAATAACCTATTGCTTGTCGTGCAAGAACAGAAATTGGCTTACAGTAAATTCACCAAAAACTGTTGTTTGTTGCACATGTACAGTATACAAAATTGTGTATGAATCATTGCATGTTTCACAAGTAAACAAATTCACTTGTTTCTTTTCGCACAAAAAAAACACTTATGAAGCACTGCAAGTTCACTTAAAAATGTTGCTTGTTGCACATGTAAACAAATTTGTGTATGAACTATTACATGTTGAAAAATAAACAAATTCACTTATAAACTGTTGATTGTCGCAGAAGTAAATAAATTAGCTTCCAAAGCATTGAAAATTCACTTTAAAAAAACGTTGCTTGATGAAGATGTAAACAAGTTTGTGCGTGAAGTGTTGTGTGTTGCGCAAGAAAACAGATTCACCAAACTGTTCTTTCATGTACAAGTAAATAGATTGGATTAAACATTCACTTAAAAATGTTGCTTGTTGCACATGTAAACAAATTTGTGTAAACAGTAAAGTAAACAAATTCACTTATAAACTGTTGCTTGCTCACAAGTAAACAAATTTGTTTATGGAATGTCACTGTAAACAAATTTGTACCACATAGACCATTGCTTGGTGCATGAGAAAATTAATTTGGCAATGAACCATGCTATAAGTTAACTTAACTAGTTATTGCTAATGCTCAGTAGGTTTGCATTCCATGGGCAACATCGCGATGAACAGGTGCAGTGCTGCCTTTGAGAATTTGTTTAATTGCGCAGGGACGCACTGCACTCATGCATAAACTGCAGGGCTGAACCTGTCGCCCGCTAACTGCCTGGAAGGTGTGGCTCATCCAAGCACAGAAAACTTGCAGTGTTACCAAGATAGCCCGTTTCTTTCTGTATTAGAGCCATTGCATTTTTAAAAATGTGGGGAGGGAGTATCTTCAGCCTATTGAAAGACTCTTTTCCCCATAGACACCCTTTGTATTCCAGCTCCCAAAGTCACAATAGGGACTTCAGCAGTGAGAGGGGGAGAAACTAGCAGGTCCCACAGCACACAAAAGAGCAGAGTTACTGTAAGCTGAGACAAGCTTTGACCAAAGTGGCACTCAGGAGAACGAATTACGAAAGAGGTGAGAGATACTGTATTGTCCATAGAAGGATGTGGTTTACAACATGGCAGTCCATGCTTGACAAGCTTTTTGAAAAGCACTATATCTGTCCCAACTCAGTGAAGTAACAGTATAGGCATTTAAATAAAAGACCAAAATGTCAATAAAATCTGTTGAAATGGTTTTCAGTTCATTGTAATAAAAATGAGCTGCAATTACTGACCAATTTTAATTAACAAAAAGCTGTATCCACATTTAGAAGTCAACCCTGTTACTGCATGATTTTTCAAATATAAAAAAAAAATATATATACACAAATATATAAATGTAACATGAAAAATGTGAGACACCCAAAATAAAATAACATTATTTGGACACTTTCGACAGCAGGATGGGAAAACAAATACATGATCACTTTTAATATCCTTAATATTCTCTGCATTTGTCAAGCTCAATTTAAAACAACAACAAAAAAGAATTAGGAATAAAAAATGAGTAAGAATGAAATAATAATAATAATATAATAATGAAATACTGCATCTAATCCAAAATTAGATATTATTGACTGAGCAAAAGCTCAATTTAGGCTTAATTTGCAACCCTGCTATTTATTATCAATTCATAATTTTTATTCCAATTTTTATTTTATTTTCATTTCATTTCATTTTAATACATTTGGTTACACTTTATTTTAAGGACCAATTCTCACTAGTGTCACACCCATGGACGTTTTGTCATGTTTTCCTTACCCATGTGCTCAGTGACCTAGTTTTCCCTCATATTTGATTGTGTTATTTGGTTCAAGTGTGTCGTCAATTATCTTCATTTGCTCCAGTATTTACTGTAAAGTGTAGTCTGTCCTGTCTTCCTCCGTCTGGTATTGTGAATGTTACCCTGTGTGTTAGACCCTCTTCATATTGTGGATTACAATTAAAAGGATTTGTTTATGATCTTCGTCGTGCCTTTGTCTCCCTAACAGCAGCGTTGTGTGACAACTACTAACTAGTTTCTTATTAGCATGCATATTACTAGCATATTGTTTATTAGTATTTATAAAGCACACACTAATGCCTTATTCGGCATTACCATATTTTAGATCCCTTAATCTGCCCCATACCTAAACTTAACAACTACCTTATTAACAATTAATATCAGCAAATTAGGAGTTTATTAAGGAAAAACTTAGTTAATAGTGAATATGTGTTTCCTAAAGTGTTACTATACATTTTTTTTTTTTTGATGCAAGGTAACAGTTTTGCGAAAAATCCAACACTGTTATTTATTATCCATTAATAACTTGTACTCCAAATGATTTTTTTTTTTTTATTATAATTTGATAGATTTTATTTTTAATGCATGGTAACAGTTTTGCAAAAAAAAAAAATAAATATATATCATCCATTCATAATTTTTTATCCAATTTTACTTTTTTATTTTATCATTTCTTTTTCTTTTCTTTTTTTTTTTTTTTTTTGATGTAACAGTTACAAAAAATCCAACCATTCATGTGCCTGAGGTTGTTGACCCCTGTAAAAAGCTCTCAGTGTTTAGGCACTCACCGTCATAGTTGGGATGCACTCTGGGATCGTGCACTCCAAACTGGATGAGGATGGGGATATCATAGCCCTGACGCACCCACTCTATGACATGCTGAGGAGCAGAGCTGCCCTCAACCAGGGCTGGAAGACTGCATGTCAACACTGCAGTGTCCCCTTTTTTGGCACGGACGTGGACTTCAGCTGCACTTGTGTGATCTAAGATTACGAGAAAATATATGGAAATCTTCTAAATAACAATAAAAACTATACATATATATATTTAAACTAGTGACTAATAAAGAGAAGAAGTATATCAATTGTAAAGTAATTACTGTATAATACTCACTGAATAGGGACAGCACTGCAACAATGACTTCCAACAGAGGAAGGTTCTTCAGTAGCATGATGGGTATTCATACAGATTCACATACCTGAAGAACATCAAACATACAAGATCAAACGACAGGCAAACAAACCTCAACCACAGAAAGCTTTATGCTAAACACGACCTGACTAGTGGATATGAGCTAAACCATATAGTATGTCACAAACACATCCACACCTCCTTTGCTTTGCCTGTTCCAGTAATCTCAGAGCACACAGGAGGATTATGGGATCTCATGTACACATTGTATTATATATTCACAGTAAGCTCAACAACATCTCTGAATTGAACTAATTCGTGGTGAAAGAAAGTTGTAAAATGAGTTTGAATCATAAGCAATGAGTAAACTCCAGTCCAGTATGTGATGCCTTAAACTCATGAGAGGACGCTCCTGACTGTGTCAGTTAAATTGAGTTTTCCAGCTATAAATGTGACAAAATACACTGTAACTACTAAAAGCCTGTCTCATTTATTACATATCTATGCAAAATTTTACATTTGCATTATGATCTAATTCCAATGAAAATACCCCTTTGTTTTAAAATCTCAATTATATATCCAATATCTAAATAACACACTCATATATATATATATATATATATATATATATATATATATATATATATATATATATATTATGCTGAAAACTTGAATACTTTAAGTGTAAGACACAAAAAATGACATTTTACAACACAGAAAATGCATGTAACGCATTAAAAGTAAAGTAACACATTACTTTTACATTTACAAGAAAATATCTGAGCTATTTTTTCAAATAAGTAACATGTTGAGAGAAATTGGGAGTGAGGCGAAGAGGTAGATGCACTTACTACTATTTATTTCACTTGCCAAAAATTTTACTTTTGGGGGTTTTGTTTTTAAAAAAGAAATAAATAAACCAAGCTCAGGTGATAAAAAGTAATGCAAAAGTAATGTAATGCATTACTTTCCATAAAAAGTAACAAAGTAACGCAATTAGTTACTTTTTTATTGAGCATTACTATATCATAATGCATTACTTTTAAAAGTAACTTTCCCCAACACTGTTCAGGACACTGGTGTCAATTCTTGACATGTCATGTTAGCTACTCATATATAGATACTGATCTACTTAACCTGTGTAATGATGACTTTATAAATGTAAATACCATCAATAATGATCATGTGGGTAGACAGGAAGTGGTGAGATCACTGTAAATATGCCCTCAGTGAATGCCCGAATGTCACTGAGTCATGTCTCCAGTAAATCATTAACACATCAAGAAGCAATGGGTGCCGCTGGAAATACTAAAGCGTGTGACTTAAAGCTAGCGCTCCACTGACTTAGCTCACTGTGAGCCTGTGCGCTACGCACCAGCGCACAATGCAAAGGCCTGCTCATTACCCCCCGTGCAACGAGGGACAGCCATTCTTGAAGAATCCTGAAAGGGGTCCCAAGACAATCCCACAGGTCACACGTTTCTCACCGCACACTCAGCTACCAGTCTGTTTACTTTGTTAGCGTCTATTCAGCCATTCAGAGAACATGTGGTTCAAAATCATGAGAACCTGAGTAATTTTTGTACAAATGCGATGCATCAGCTACATGGGATGCTGATAAACCTGTTTCTCTGACAAAAGCTGGTAGGTAAGTGCTCTGTTACTGTTGTGAACAAACTTTCCTCCAGTAATGTTAATAGAACAGTTATCTAGACTTTAATAACATTATCAAAATGTTGTTTATACATCATTCATTGTAAATTTTTTGACTAGCATTCATGTTGCTATTTACTACTTGTTTCAAAACATTTAGAGAACATTCAAAAGTAACATTCCCAAAATATTCGCTAAATGATCAAATTAAACATTACATTTTCTAGGCTATACGGTTCTAATAACTAGGGCAAAATGTTAATTTTAAACATTCACAAAACACTGAGAAATAATGTTTTCAATCTTAATGGGAATGTTAACAACATCTTAACACCATCCCAGCTAGACCAAAGTCCTACATAAATTACTAAGCACACAAAGGCTGTCTTTTTGATTTACTGTTGTAGCGGCTGTAAAATCCAGTTTCTTAACCTTCAAGGGCAAGGGTTACAGCACTTGATCATTATAAATCTCATCTAACCAGGGAGCAAATTTTGAATTATACCATTTTCTGTCTTCAAATGACACCAAACTGGGGACCATATTGTGGGATATGGTAATTCAAGGCACTGAAAGAGTTCGGTTTGGCAGTCCATTCATTCTTGGGGTTAACAAAGGACAGGCTGAACTCGTGTCACAAATTTCTCTCAGTCTATAAATCTGGCTGTGATGAGAAGGAACTGGGCTAAACCGAGCGTGAAAGCTAAATGTAGACCATTCATTACAAGCTTGAGCTTAATGCAAAAGGATCACCAGTCATTCAATTATTCATATCTGACCTATTCTGCATTCAAGTAAAAAAGGATGACAATGAAACTCAGAAATGTTGTTTTATCAAGCTGGGCTGTAAAAATGTTCTAATGTACCAGATAAAGAATCTTAAAGTCAACAAGAAACCAAACTTGACACTAAAACTTTTTTTTAGTTCACTATTAGCTTTTGTAACTCTAATTATGACTGTAAAAATTTAATAACTTGCACTTCTAACATTCTTTCTCTGCTGAGGCCACACATTTAGTGATTGTTAAAGCAAAATCTGCTACAGGTTGAGGGGATTTTTTGTCTTTTTTTATTCAGAAAAACTTCTATTCACTAGTTGCTTTCACAGCCTTGTTGTGTTTTTTAATCACACTCTCACAAACTGTTTTAATAACAGAATCTGTATTTATTTTATTTTATTTTTTAAATAAAGACTGAAAGAGATGCTTAGTGAAGGTGACACTGAAATCATGCGACTGTGGTATAGTTTGTTTATGACCATGTATGTTTAGCTTTTTACATCTGGTGATTCTATTTAGGCTTCAAAATAATAAAAAAGTAGTGTTCATTTGTGAAGATTTTCATGATGAATGATACGTCAATAATCCAAAAAGCCAATGGTAAAATCCTGTTGTTGTTTTTTTTGTTGTTGTTGTTGTTGTTGTTTTTTTGTAGAGGCAACCAGGGGGATGCTACTATGCCTCCAAAAATCTTTGCTGCAGAACTCTATATAATAACCCCTTTAAATGTTTCAATTCCCATTTAGTAATATTGTGTCACTGAATATTCTATTTCACTTCATGAAAGTAAAATTGGATTCTAAGGGGGCTTCATGTTGACTTTAAATGAGGTAACAAAACCTCACACAATTGTGCTCCTCTGAGATGTGGCAAAGCAATAAACTAACCTGAGCTTCAAAGAAGCACAGAAAACATTGTAAAGGACGAAACAAACAAGAAATATCCACACTAGCAACCTGCAACTATTTACTCTTCAAAAGCTTTTAAAACAGAAGTCACGTCATACTGTGAAAGCAAGTCCTACTTTACAAACGCATTTGTTCACTAGAGCAAATAAACAGATCATCTACAGCAGCTGGACCTGAAACTGAGGCTCAGAGCAGATTCCCTGCTGACGTGATCGCAGCTACACCGGAGCTCACGGATTTCATCCACCAAATGGACCAACTTTCCTTATTTTACAAAGCTTTAACAATACCCTTTTCATGAACTCAACAGATGATGGAGCCAGATGTGCACTTAAACATCCAAACACATTTTAGAATGATAATTGAGATTTAGCTGCTATTAGTGGGTTGCTTTAGTCTATTATAAACCTGTTAATCTAAAATAATAATAATTAAAGGAATGAGGTCACTGTTTGTATAAGGAAAAACATTCAGTCAAAGCCAAAAGTTGGCCATGAATTTGTCAGTCCTTACCAACATGCAAATTCCTGCAGTGGTGCAAACACAAACAAAACTAACAGTGACCGAAATAAGCACGTACAAATTCAAAAGTGTCAAACCCTCATCATCAGATGTTTGGTGAGGAGAGAAAGTGCCATGTCCACGATTGTGCTGATTACAGATTATCCACTGATAATAATTTAACACCATTGCATATGCAAGCATCATAATCCATACATTGCATGGTGCTATGCATGAATGCTCACTGATTCATGACAGCTGGGATCAGAAACACTCTCAGTGTAATCCAGGATAATCTGGCTTCAGTGAGCCTGGAAAAAGTGACCGATTAATATCACTGTAAATAAGAGCGATGTCCCTACATTCACTGTGGTGTACTGTGAATTTGACTACCTTACGCATGCGACTGACTCAGGATGTACACGTGAGTCACACTGGGCTAACATTTGACCAAAAGGAAAATCCATTGTCACAACCATTGTTTACACTCAATAAGGACTGTTTACACTCAATTAGCGAAGTTTGATCAATGAAGGCTTAATGTACTTCAATAATTGCAATTCAAAAAGAGTTACCTAACCCAAGAGGGAAAAAATAAACAAGATTAAATGTCCAAATACAGGGATGAATTCAGGTTGATTGGGACACTTATTGCCATTGAAGTGACTGGGGAAAAGTGTCCCAATCAACCTGAATTCACCCCTATGTTGTATTGTGGATGAACAGGTCAGAATTTGATCAACAACATCCTGCAAGCCTCTGCTGGGTAGATGCTGGAAATTCTGATCAACCTGCCCCCACAAATCCACTTGGACCCCTTGCAGGGGCAATTAAAACCCTTTAATTCGTCCTCACCGAACTGACACTGACAGTCAAACGCTAGATAAAATCCCCCACTACTCAAACAGAAAAAAAATAAATAAAAAAATAATAATCTACTTTGTATCAATAGAGCCAAATGAGCATATAATTGTTGCTTAAAATGGATTACTTTGGAACATTCCTTCTTTCTAACCTAGTCTATCTTAAAGGACAGAAGATATATATATATATATATATATATATATATATATATATATATATATATATATATATTAAAAAAAAAAAACATTTGTAATATAAATTTTCCTTCTTTCTAACCTAGTCTATCTTAAAGGACAGAAGTTTTAAGTCAGAGTAAACTGTTGTTTATACTCACCTGTATCACTTCATCTATCAGCTGTGGTAAGCAGCGCTGTTTTGCGTTGAAGACGGAAAAATACCACGATGAGAATTATTCCAAAAGTAAGAATGTATACTCTCTCGGCGTTAATTCCATATCACAATCAATTCTCAAGGACAACTTCAAACATTTCGATATATCGCCAGTGATATTTCGTTGTGTTCTTGTTTCTATGAATGTAGTGAGGAAAACGAAGCGCATAAACTTTGTCTCTATGATAGGTTTGCGCTCGCGCATCAGCGCAGCTCTCGCGTTGAGTTCTCTCACTCCTCCCGCTGCTGTTCCACCAAGCGAATGCAAACACGGGCGCGCATGCGCAGAGCGCACACGGAGAAACAAATGGACCAGTGCACACATTTACACATAATCAGCTGTCACGTCTAAAGAAAGTTACACTTCAAATATTAAATGTTTTACCAGTCGCAAAACAACTGACATTTAATACAGAAAAACGTTTTATTCATCAGCCCTACATTTTTACAGCGTAGTGTGTTTCACTATAACTCTGACCTACTAATAAAGAGCAGAGGTGTGTCTGATGTTGTACTTTGATCAAGATTCTAAACTTGTTTGTCATCTGGGCACACGGAAATCACTCGTGAGACTGCAAAACCCCAGTTTTAACTAGTGATCGCGACTCACGATAAGAGCAGGCATGTGATGTGGATAAAAATGATAGCTTAAGTGAAAGTTTGCCATGAATTTCAGTGCAGCTAAGCCATAGTATTTAAGTGCTGTATTGTAAAACACAAACACTTACTGTTTTAAATGCAATGAAATGCATAGGATCATAATTCAAGACAAACTTTGTCTTCTTCTTAACAAAATTATTATTACTATTATTTATCATGACGGTTAATAATAATAGTAGCTTAATGATTAATTGTTATAGGCCTATTATAAATTAGCCTAAGTGTCTTCAAAGTTTATCTTGAATTCTATAGTGTTATTTATGGGATCGGATCAAACAGTAGTTTGCGAGCCCCCTGGCGGTGGCAGATCACATGCTGTGTATCGTGGGTCACACACTTTCAATTACTGCCCACTAGAGGGCAGTGAGTTTCTCGTGTTTTCTCTTCAAGACAGGAAGCGTCTTTCGCTGTTCACATTCGGAAAGGAACACTACTCTGCTGCATATTTCACAGTATATACTTAATGATATTATGTGAAACAGTATGCATTATGCACCAATAAACGTTCCATACAGCAGTATGCTATGTTGCCCTCATTTAGTTGCATGATTAATTCTGCAAACTATATTTAGTTTTAAAGTTGGTAATAAAAACTGTAATGAGTCAACAAGGATACAATGAAAAGAAAGATATGAAGGCTGATATTACCTCTGGTTCAGTAACACTGAAATCTGTTTTATTGGATACCCAGTTCTCTGCCTTCTGTTGTACAGCATACTTCACATTTCGACAAATATAGTAGTAAATCATCCAGGTTTTCCATAAAAGTTTAATATTTAATTTTGCTCAGAATACAATACTTCTCTTACCATAAAACATTAAGAGAAGTACAGTTGTACTGTACACCACATAATGAGTCTAATGTTTATATATTTATATATATATATATAACCCTTCGTAATGAATCATATATATTTATATATATATATATATATATATATTAACCCTTCGTCTGCTTCACTTAAAATAAATGAATCAATATACAAAGATATCAAAAAATGTTTACTTCTCATATCCTTCAGTGGATCTCAAAATATAACTTACTGTTCCCTCAAAAATATGAAGCACTAGAAGGGGAACATTAATACTTCCTTCAAACACTTTCAATAAAATGAATAAAACCAGTTTATTCCACAAAAACAAAACTGCATAGAAACTAAACTACCTATCTGCTCAAATTATATGACACTTCAAAATAATGGTAAGGTCATTAAAATTACAAAATAACAAATATGCAAGTATGGGAACACAAATAAAAGTATATGAGCAAATGTAGTAAGCAAAAAAAAAAAAAAAAAAAAAAAAAAAAAAAAAAAAACCAACATAAATATAAATGTAACCACCCCTTGCGTAGATTCTACCTCTGTATCCATCCACCTTATTTTTCAACGTGGAAGTAAGCTGTTTTCTGTTCATTAGTCGCTGCAGGGAAATAACGTGAAGAATAACAAAGTGCAATCAGCGGTGAAACTTGCACTATTCGCTCTTATGGGTAAAATAATGTGGATACTCTAGACTTCACAAGGTGCATACTGGGATACATTTTTTTTTTACTACATTTGACTGATAGTGTATAAACAGTAAATAACCAGCTTCATTACAGATAAATACATTTTCTAGCTTTTAAAACAATACTTTTTCAAGTTTTATAAAAGCTACTAAAATATCAGCATATTTATCATTGGCCTTTTATGTATTTAGCTAAATAAATACTCTATTTTGCTTAATATTGCACTTCTGTTTTCTTTTGGTAAAATGAATAAAGCACAGTGTGCCACAGTTTCTCTCCTAGAGAAACTCTGAGTAAACAGAGAATGAACGTCTAAAGGCAAATCATGCAACATCTGCAGAAAACACACAAAAGTAACAGCATTCAGTATGACCAGATCCATTCAGTTATCAAAGTCTGGGATGTCCTCGTAAGAATAACCACGGTAACCCTTGGAAGCATAATAAGCAATCCGCAGATGATAGAATCCGGGAAGGAAGATCAGGATGCCGATGATGAGAACTGGAATCGTGCGATCTGGGTTCTAGAACAAGACCATACACTACTGTCTAACATACTCACAGATATGTACAATACTGCAGTTTTTTTACTTACCATAACATTAATGTATCCTGCCAAAAGAAGGGATCCAACAACAATCAATACAGACCCAACCAGGAATAGGAATGTTGCCAGCACAATAGCCTTGTAGGGTACTTTAGGAGGTGTTTTCTTGAACTATAAAACAGTGTTTATTCATTTATGCTACAAACAATATAATACAATTTAAATATTTTCTTGCATAGGTGTTCCTCACCTGTAGATCAATGTATCCTTCATCGCTATCTGCCAGCCTGGAGTATTTCACCTTATTGTTTGGGGCAGCACTGGCTGTGTTGTTTCGGCTTGCCATCATGATGAGGTTTAAGCTTATTGGCACTTGAAGCTGATGAAAAGTAGCAAGCTAATGTTACACCGTGATTATACAAGAGTGCACCCGCTTTTGATTTGGTTTATTCTGGAAACCAGAGAGAAAGTTTAGGCTATAATAACTTAACATGCATCACAACTAGTGCAGCAAAACTTCGTGTCTTACACTTGAAAACACTTCTCATCCTTGTGTGGACATTGTTTACTTCCTTATTCCCATTCCACTCTTCTCTTCTTCTTTCTTTCTTTTCTTTTTACCGCATTCAACAGTGCATTACTGCCATCTGCTGGTGACTCGGATCAGAAACACTTTCCTTATCAGAGTCCCTTCTCCTTCCCGGTGTTGTGCCGAAATCTGCACCCTTGACAGATTATGCATCCCCTCGTTGAAATCGCTAGTTGATTGCCTAAATCCCAACCCCACCCCTGATCCTAACCCCTCCCCCACACCTACTCCTAAACCTACCAATATTAGGGGATGTAGAATCTGCCACAACAGCGTGTTCAGCTCCTCTGCTTGCACCTCCAGCATCCTGCAGCCTCATCATTTCAGAAAGAGAATCATCTCTGCTAACATTCATATTAATAAACCTAACATAACTCTGCACTTCCATACCTGTCCACATACATACATACATCGTGCACACTAATACCTTTATGTTTCCTATATACTTCCTTATTTTATATTCTATATTATATTCTAGATATTAAACCTGTCCTTCCTAAGTATTGAATCAATGCAGAGACAATATTATAACCTACCTGCGCGCAGATATCTAAGAAGTAAAGTAAATAAATAAATGACCGTTTTTGTTTAAGATATTAAAGGAAGTTGTGGCCTAATGGTTAGAGAGTCAGACTCCCAATCAAAGGGTTGTGAGTTCGAGTCTCGGGCCGGCAGGAATTGTGGGTGGGGGGAGTGCATGTACAGTTCTCTCTCCACCTTCAATACCATGACTTAGGTGCCCTTGAGCAAGGCATCGAACCCCCTACTGCTCCCTGGGTGCCCCAGCATAAAAACTGCTACCCACTGCTCCGGGTGTGTGTTCACAGTGTGTGTGTGTGTGTGTGTGTTCACTGCTCTGTGTGTGTGCACTTCGGATGGGTTAAATGCAGAGCACGAATTCTGAGTATGGGTCACCATACTTGGCTGAATGTCACATCACTTTCATTAAAGAATGACACATGAAATCGATAAAAAGTTCATTAGAAAAAAAACTATAATTAGGCTACAATTAATAAACATGCGCCAGAAGCATTTTTATTTTATGGTTAAAAATACTTCAAAGACAAATGTAAGAAGAAAACAATAATTTAATTCAGTTCAGTTCAATTCAAGTTTATTTGTATAGCGCTTTTTATGATACAAATCGTTGCTAAGCAACTTTACAGAAAATTAAGTTTTTACAATATTTAGTAGTAGCTTATCAGTGATGACTGTTTATGTGCATATGGTAGAAATGTATGGAAAAATCAATCAAAGATGTAATCAAACAGACGATGAACACTATTAACAGCAATTATTATAGGATGCAATCAAACTTATAGCAAAATTTGGTAGTTCTGTATGTTGTTTCAGGGTTGGCATCATCTGAGGTCCTCTGAGGGGTTGCCATCATCTCTTCTCAGGTGTTCTGGATCCAGACTGGAGCTGGATGTCAATCGTGGGGCAGAAACAGAGAAACAAATAGAGACATAATTAGCGTAGCTGCTGTTCCAACCAAGTAAAATTAATTAGTTTAACCCAAGCTTAAGAATAATAATGTGCATTTGATCAGCTATAACTGCAGTACAAGATTATGAGATGCATTATTTGAATGCTTGGCCAAAGAGAGAGTATGTCCGAACCCTGAACATTATCAGGAAGGCTATTCCAGAGTTTGGGAGCCAAATGTGAAAAAGCTCTACCTCCTTTAGTGGACTTTGCTATCATAGATATTACCAAGAGTCCAGAGTTTTGCAACCTTAGGGAGCGTGATGGATTGTAGCGTGGTAGTTAGGTACGCAGGAGCTAAACCATTAAGGGCCTTATAGGTGAGTAATAATATTTTGTAGGTATGGAACTTAATAGGTAGCCAGTGCAGAGACTGTAGAATTGGGGTAATATGATCATATTTTCTTGACCTGTTAAGGACTCTAGCCGCGGCATTTTGGTCTACCTGTAGCTTGTTTATTGAAGATGCAGGACAACCAGCTAGCAGTGCATTACAATAGTCCAGTCTAGAGGTCATGAATGCATAAACTAGCTTTTCTGCATCAGAAACAGGTAATGTTTCGTAGCTTGGCAATGGTTCTATGATGGAAGAATGCTGTTTTTGTAACATGGGAAATATGATTTTCAAAAGACAAGTTACTGTCTAATATAACACCCAGATTTTTGACAGTAGAGGAAGTAACAGTACATCCGTCTAGTTGCAAATTGTAATCCAAGAGATTCTGTGTAATGTTTTTTGATCCAATAAGTAATATCTCGGTCTTATCCAAATTTAATAGGAGAAAATCATTGGTCATACAATCTTTTACATTTTTAACACACTCTGTTATCTTAGATAATTTAGACGTTTCATCTGGTCTCGTTGAGATATACAGTTGAGTAAACAGTATAAATATTCTTTTTATAAATAAACAAGCAAAGACTTTAAAATGGACTTAGATATGAGAATTAACCTGCTTTTGCCATGGATCTCGATACTGGATTAGACCAATAATAATAAAAACCAAATTATGATAATAATAGGCTAATAATAATAATAATAACAGCAGTAATAGTAATCATTTAAAATACATTTAACATAAATCAAATAAATAAAATGTAACATACAGTAAGTGTGTGTGGAAAGGCTTTACCTCACACTGCTCATCAGATGCAGATTCAGTGTGAAATGAATTGGACAAACACCAGCTCTTGCACTAAAATACCAGTTATTCACAGCTTTTTATATTATATTTTATTATATTGATACAGTGAGAATATAAACACTAATGTACTGGTATTTTTGCTTATTCTAATATTCTGTAATGGATTCATTGGACCAGATGTGTTTTCTACAGGCCAAGACACTTTTCAGGTGCAAAACCTCATTCGCTTGATCTGTTGTTTGTTAGCGTCTAAGCGAAGATTCATTCCTTCCTATATATTCTTTATGATTTTGTGCAACTGCTGACGTTGGCTGGCTTTCAGAGTAACCCTACAACCAAACAATGAAGGACCCTTAACATTCACAGCACGTCTTGAGACTGCAGCTTTGAGGCAAGTGCTTCAATAGCTTAAATATTTAAGGGAGGAGATGGATGCCAAGGCATTCAAAACCAGTGCAAGCAATCAGTCATGCTTGCATTAAACTTCTGCATCAAGCACAGCAAGGAGGAATATGAAGAACCCGAGAAAGAAAACAAACAATAGATGGACAGTGTTCATTGTATTGATTTTACTAAAGCTCATGGACACATGATCTTGCATGAATAAACGTTTTATGATGGACATGGTGCATGTAGCCAAAAAAACAAACAAAAAGAGAACAAAGAGTATATGTTCTTAATTTCTTTGTTTTTGGAGAAAATGTTTAAATGAAAATGAATTTTAATGTCATTCAAAAAGTCTTTTGTTGAATACAAAAGTAGATGTTTTGAAGAATGGTAATGCTGCTCTTTTCCATACAATGGAAGTTGATGGGAAGCTGTCAACTCCTAAAGAACATCATCAATGTAACTAAAGAAAGTCTTACAAAAATTACATGGCAGTTTATGTTCCCATGCAGTGAAAATAGAGGCACATATCTTTTGAAGAGCTGCAGGACTTTTCTTGTTCATTTCATAGATTAAGGGCATGGATTATTGTGGAAAGAACTCTGAAACAAATCATGATGATGGATCTTCGAGAGAAAGCAATGGACGGTTAGAGAAATACAAAGCGACATTCACAGCCACAGGTGGAATTGCCATTTCACAAAGCCACATAAATCATTTATTTTCTTTGGCAGTGATATTCACATTCATTACCAAAGCTGACCTTCAGGGATGTCAATGATCAGTGCTGATGAATTACACCATTATCCACGGACTGTTCATGCAGAAATTCCTTTTAATTGAGGATGGTCAAAAAAAAAAAAATCCAAAATTTTTATTCCGATTAAAGAATATATATAAACCCTCTAATCACATCTTTGTTTCCCACAAGCATATATAAATATGGCTCTTACCTCTGCTATTTATCAGATGCAATAGAAGCTTCAGTACTTCTTCCCACCGGTGTCCAGATGCCGCTATGGAACTCGTGATGCAGGTTCAGGTATAAAGTAAAATAATAGATTTACCCTTAATAAATTACTCAGAGACTTGTTTAAAATAAGTTTAACGCATCACCATATCAAATGGTTTCGCTTTATTAAAAACAATAACTCCTAAGCAAATAGCAATGAAAGTAAATAGCATGAAGTCTTCACTCCGAACTGATGATGACGTTCAACCATAACATTTTATAGTCACAAAAAACAATACGTCTTCTTTTTCCGAATTCCTTTTTCGGTGAACATGAACACCCACACACATACACGTACACAGGAAGCATGACCCTTACCCAACAACAAACATCAAACTCACAAAAACACAAATTAAGAAAAAGCAACATCATCATAATTAAAACAAAATAAAATAAATCTATATTTAAAATCTAAACAATTACAAAATCTTAAAGGCGTAGGCTAAGCAAATAATATTTCTAAACTGCGTAGCAACATTTCTTTTAAGATAAGATAAAACATATCACAATACAACACTTTAAGAAAGAAGGTCCATTCTGCAACGTTATTGCAAAATGCACTTCCGTGCACAATCATGATACAGTTAGCAAAAAGTATACATATGTGGCAGTCTTAACTGTTGAGCAAACTCTTTAAGGCTTTTCGGGTTTTGTGGCAGAAGTTTGCAATGTCACAGTTCTAATATCATTTGCGAGAGATTGTAACTCAAAATTAAAGTTCACCAATTCAATCATTTCTTTCAGCATTCTCATAATTTTCTTATTCAAATCCTCCCGTTTTCGCATAAGTTGAATTGTTCTTCTTATTCTAAAAACATTTCCTGCTGCTCCATCAGTTGAGATTCTGTCATGTTTCCCCCACGTTTCTTCTTCTTCTTTTGTCTTTTGACTTCTTTGCTCTAGTTCCTCTGAATCGCTTCTTCGAGAAGATCATCAAAGTCAGTTTCTAGTTTACCTGATTCATTATTACAGTTACCGAGTGAGAATCGATCGTGGATGGGAAATTCCACATCTAATGAATCACCTTCTACGACACAACACAAAGACCTAAGTCCTAGAGGCCCAAGAAAGCACTTCAGTTTTAAAATGCACATGGATCACTGACATAACGTTTTTTTTTTTTTTTTTAGTTCATATTTATTGTTATTCAAATAATACATTAAAAGTGCAATTACTACAGACAATGACTTGAATAAAAATTCACTTTGATCATCTTTGTCAAACTAATTTGTGTAATAGCAAGAAAAGAAATGTTTCACTTAAAGTCTCATATTCTTGAAAAAAAAGAATGTCAAAGCTAGTTTGAAATAATCATTTATTATTATTTCTTCAAAATGTATGTAATATATATATATATATATATATATATATATATAGTGTGTTTAATATGTCTGTATTTAATGTGTCTAATTGAAATATAGTGTGTGTGTGTGTGTTTAATATGTCTGTATTTAATGTGTCTAATTGAAATATAGCTTACAATGTTTATGTCTGTTCATACACTAAATACATGTTTGAAAACGTTTTAATTAATGATTACATTGTATACCCATCTTTTAAAAGTGAACTTTTTTGTGGAAATTAGTAGTCTATATATTTGTTTGTTTGGAAAAAAAAATATTTAAAAATGTCAAGATATGAGTATTTCTAAGAAACCCCTTCGTGTTTTAAACATTTTTTTATAAGATTCATCTTTTTAATCATCTATAAGTGAATATGTGTGTGTGTGTGTGTGTGTGTGTGTGTGTGTGTGTGTGTGTGTGTGTGAGAGAGAGAGAGACAGAGAGAGAGAGAGAGAGAGAGAGAGATGGAAGTGACTATGTGATGTTTGCACAAACACTGTTGCATCCCATCAGGTTCCTCATCAGACTCGTGTTATTGTTTGCTTCAAAAGTCACGGGCGAGTGAAAATAAAACTCATACGCTTTCACAGATGTTGCGCCAAATGATGGTAAGTGTAATTTATTTTGAGACGGATATTTATTCGGAATGAAGAAAACACACGCAAATAGTTTGTTTGATTGATTGAATGAATAATCGCGAACGAGGCACGCAATTATTATGGTAGGCTTGGTGATTATCTCCTACCTGAAGAGCTGTATGATAATTAATCAATTTCGAGTTCGTTTAAAATTGTGATTTGAATTTGTATCAGTTTGTTTAGCTCAAACTGTATTACTGTTTACAGTCTAATCTTTGGACAGTTGGTAGAACTAGCAGGCTACTGGTGTTGACGGGGTAAGTTGTCACAACTGCCATAATGTTCAGTCACACAAATGCTTTCTCTTGGAGTGGTTTTGGTGCATGAAAACGACACGTTTTCTTAACTGTTTTAATCCCCATATTATTCTAGCTGAGAACATTTCACTCCGTGGATAGTCGAAATAAAACTGCATCTGAAAAGTTTTAAAAGTTATTCCTGGTCACATACTGAAAGATGGTGAGAAATTCCAAAGTAGCTCCATACGATGAAAAGGAAAGTTGCAACCAAAAACATGCAAAGGCTATTTATTTTTACTTTGACTGTGTTGCATTTAATGTAAAATACTTTGATTATGATTTTCGTAATGTGAATGAATCTGCCAATTTAAAGTTGGGCTCACAAATGTGATGTCTTGTAATAATGACTTATTTTACTACAACATTAATAATAAAGCATATAGCCTACACGTGTTTTATGGCGCTTTAACAGACATCATCTTTTGGAGGCTACAACTGGAATTAAACAGCTATGGTCATGTGGTCAGAATTTGCATATACATGACCCTGGACCACAAAACCAATCATAAGGGTCAATTTTTTAAAATTGAGATTTATGTATGGTTCCTTTAGATAGGATAATATTTGGCTGAGATACAACTATTTGAAAATCTGGAATCTGAGGGTGCAAAAATCTAAATATTGAGTAAATTGGCTTTAAAGTTGTCCAAATGAAGTTCTTAGCAATGCATATTACTAATCATAAATTAAGTTTTGATATATTTACGGTAGGAAATTAACAAAATATCTTCATGGAACATGATCTTTGCTTAATATCCGAATGATTTTTGGCATAAAAGAAAAATTGATCATTTTGACCCATACAATATATTTTTGGCTATTGCTACAAATATCCCTGTGCTATGACTGGTTTTGTGGTCCAAGGTCACTCACACACACACACACACACACACACACACACACACACACACACATATGTAACCCTGGACCACAAAACCATTAGGGTTGACACAAGTCCCTGTGCTATGACTGGTTTTGTGGTCCAGGGTCACATGTATATACAGTGTTGGGTAATGCATTGCAATATTGTGTTAATCCCTAAAAAGTAACTATTTATTTTTCTTAGTTACTTTTTAAGTAAAGTAACGCATTACGTTACTTTTGCATTACTTTTTAAATATGAGCAGGGCTTGATTGTTTTTAACATAAGAAGTTCTATTTATAGCAAATGTAAAAGCCCTTTCACACCAAAAATTGTAATGAATAAACAGGCTGAAGGAAAAGTAAATTCAACAATGAAGCACAATTGTTAGTTTATCTAAAGTCATTTTTGCTTATTAGTGTGGTTGAACTGGATCATCAAAGGTCAGCCTGCAAATATTTTCTTGTAAATTTAAAAGTAATGTGTTACTTTACTAGTTAATTTAAAAAGTAATCTGATTACATAACTCTCAAGTTACTTGTAATGCATTACCCCCAACACTGTATACACACACACACACACACACACACACACACACACACACATGTATATATATATATATATATATATATATATATATATATATATATAATATATATATATATATATATATATATATATGTATAATTACAGTATCATCATGTTTTTTTTTGTTTTTTTTCTCCAAATAACAATTTCCATTGTGACAACTTCCCATTTAAATGCCTTTGATTCTAACAAATATAATACAGGAAGCCTTTTGGTCAGTCCAGTCCATAATTTGTCAAACATTAAACTGTATAATAATATAATAAATTCATTATCCTTAAGATTTTGGGCACCCGATGAATGATAGACAGACTCCGAGTCAGCACACACCTGATTTAAACAAAATATGACTTTTGTTTAATCAGACATTTTATGGTTTGAATGTATTGATCTAGGTTTTATTTGTAAGCACAGGGCATATTAATTTCCATGTTGCCATGGTTTGTTGAAATATTGCTCTTGCCAAGACATTATAGATGTCAGTGTTGCTGTGTATAAATCTTTCTATAAATTTCCCCAAGCTTTGCTTAATTAGCTTAAAAGCTTTTTCTGTATGATTTCTGGCAACACACCTTAAATGGCTTTTTCCCAAGGTTTTTGGAACAGGTACTTAGTTCTGTTTCAGTGAAATACATTTTGGCCTGTATATGAGCTCCTGCAGTTAGTTCATTACACCATATTGACACAAAGATCAGTCCTAAATTGCTTTTGTGGACTGAGGCGCCTAAACATCCGCAGGACACGACTGCTAAACCGAAACAGTAACGTGAAGAAACTGGCACTTTTCCATCTTAATACTTATCGCAGAGGGGTTAAGAATCAACCGCATGGAGCTAAAAACAGCCAGATATTGAGACATTTTTATAATAGTATATATTTGATCTGAATTGTGAGATTGTGATTGGTAAGTGCCTTGAAATAATACATACTAAAAATAAACACAACTTTCAGTTGTAATCAGTCAGTCTATGGTTCCTTCTAATGAATCAGTCTGAACAGAACACAATGGCTGAATTCAGAATTTTTCTGCCATATTAAGATATGGAATGAAACCGATGACAAATAACTGCCACTGTTTGGAAAGCAAAGCTAAAATGCTAATTCATAAGGTTAATGGAACTTAAATCACTGTAGATATTTATTAAGTGTTGATATGTCAACTTGTAGGTAAAGATACATATCCACAGGATTGCATAAAAAAGTAAACATTAAAAAAAAAAACTTTTGAAAAATAGCATTATTTTTTGGTTTAGCATGTTAGCATACACCAAACTGCCTGTTGAGGGTTGGTGCAAAAAACTAAATCCTGTCAGAAACATTGCTTTTTATTAAGACTAGTGAATCAATCTGAATAGAATCATGGACTGATTCATTCCAATTTATTAGTGAATCAGTCTAAATACAGCATAGTTACTGAATGAATCATTCAGACAACTCACTCTCTCACTGAACTGGATCATTCGCTCACTGAACCACAGGTTATTTTGCTTGACTCAAGCCAAGAACTGTTTTATTTGTACTTCTGGAAAGCAATGCTGCAATGCTAATTCATTAAGGTTAGGGTTAGGGTAAAAAAAAAATGTTGGAAACAAAAAATATGGGGAAAATAGCTAACATTGTTATTTTAGCATGTTACCATACACAAATTAACTCAGTAGTCTTTGGTCCTGCCAGAAACAGTGCTTACTTTTTTTTTCTTTTCTTTTCTTTTAAGGTTGCAAGATCATAAAAACTATGATGTCTAATGGCTGATATCAAAATAGATACCTGAGAAGATGAAATGTGATTTAAATGTCTTCAAGTGTGACACTACTAGCATGTTTGTGTTGAAACCACAAACATATCAAAAGTCATGGATGGTTATTAATAGCTCTCAACCCCATAACTTGCACACAGAGATTCTCACATCATGACCAACGTGCTTCCAGCAGAAGATAACATAAGTTTAACCGTTTTCCCTGAGACCGGTCCCAACTGTACTGCGATACCTGCATTTGACATAGACATCACCAAGACACTGGCTCTGGGCCTGGTGCTGGTACTCTTTATAGTATTCGGTGTGATGGGCAACATCCTGGTCATCCTCTCTGTGGTGTGCCATCGCCACCTCCATTCCGTGACGCATTATTTTATCGCCAATCTGGCCGTTGCAGACCTGCTTCTGAGCTCTGTGGTGCTCCCGTTCTCCGCTGCATCTGAAGCCTTGGGCTGTTGGGTGTTCGGCCGTCCTTTATGTAACGCCTGGACCGCTCTTGACGTGCTGTGCTGCACGGCGTCCATCCTCAGCCTCTGCATGATCTCTGTGGATCGCTGCATGGCTGTCAGTTACCCGCTGCGGTACACCTCTCTGGCTACAGGTCGAAGGGCTCTGGCCGCAGTGGCAGCTCTATGGGCTCTTTCGGCTGCCATCTCCGTCGGTCCGCTGTTCGGTTGGAGAGAGCCCATGCCAGAGGACGAGTCGGTGTGTAAAGTGAACGAAGAGCCAGGATATGCCATCTTCTCTGCCGCATGCTCCTTCTACGTGCCGTTGGCAGTGATTTTGGTAATGTACTGCAGGGTTTATGTGGTGGCCCGGCAAAAGACTCGTTCTGTGAGTAAGGGCAGGCAGACGAATGGGTTTAATGAGCACAGAGTGACCCTGCGGATCCACTGTCACAACGCCCAGCAGGCCGCCGGGAAGGAGGAAGCAGCGCGCTCAAAGAACTCGCACTTCGCCTTCATGCGTCTGCTTAAGTTCTCACAGGAGAAGAAGGCGGCCAAGACTCTGGGGATTGTGGTGGGATGTTTCGTGCTCTGCTGGCTGCCTTTTTTCCTAGTGCTGCCCATAAGTGAGTATAAGCTAAATGTTTTTGTGAACATATAGCAAATCCCATCCAAAAATAAAATAAAATAGTTTAAAATATTATATTATAAATGTACTTATTAATTTATAATTGTACAATATTAATTTGTAAATAATTGTTACATTTTTATGGAGTTGCACCACATGACATTTTCCAACCTGGACTAACATTGCTTGTGTCAAAAAAGAATCAGTTATGTAAAATTTTCAGTGAATTTTTGTTTTGTTTTGCTTTTTGTTTTATATAATTTATTTTATTTTAGTTGTTTTTTTTTTTTTTTTTTTTTTATTTGTTTGTTTTTTTTTTTTTTGTATTTGGTCACACTACACAACTTTGCTTTTCCCCCCAAATATTAAGCGGTTTGTTAAAATATTACTTTTGTTTTTAGTAAAAAATGATAGAATATAATGGCAAATTATTTAAGGTTTGAATGTGAAAGCACAAATTAGATTTTAGAGCTACTAGTTTGAAAGCTACAAAACAATAAAGCTTGTTTTGTTTTGTTTTGTTTTGTTTTGTTTTTTCTACATTTTGGTCACACCACAATTTTTATTTAATTGTTGTTTTTTTTTTTTTCAAATATAAATGTTGTTGTTGTTGTTTTTAAATATTAGTTTTGTTTTTCTTCAAAATAAAGATGATAAATGATTATGCCAAATATGAGATGAGATTTAAGAGTTACTGCAGAGGGGAGATCATAAATATCAACAGCCACAAATGAATAGCTTAAATTTGGGTCTGTTCCTCATACAAATCTTTTGTACAGCTTCAGCAGAAATACAGTGCCTAAGTGTCATTTTAGCTGTTTCCTCCTCATTCATTTGCATTGCTAAGAAAACATCTAAATTGTACCGACATGAGGGTGAGTAAACAATGACTGGTTTTTGTTGAACCTTTAACTGCAATAACTCAAAGAACATACTGCTCTAAATCGTTTGTTATTTTAAATGAGGTATGTGAGCGCATTTGATAGACACACTGTTTTCCAGCAAAACATTAAATTAATCTTCTGTTGTTTATTCTCACCCATGTTTCCAAACGACCCAATGTTCTCCCACAATACGTCTATGTGCGTAAACAGCATTGACATAATCCTTGCTGGGCCTTTTAGATTGCATTTAAACGAGCTTGTTTACAACAAAAGAATGAATTATGAAAGAAAGAGAAAGTATTGCACTCTGTTTCAACCTAGAAAAGAGGCTTTTATATGCTAAACAGCAGCCCTAGTCTTTTGTAAGGATTCCACATGTGTTTGCAGTAGAATCATTTGAGCTTTCATTGAATGTTTAATGGAAGTACAGCTTATTTATCAGTCTGTGTGTTTAGTAATTGGACAGCTAAGATGCTATGAGTCAGTCATTTGTGCGTCGGATTGAAAGCTTTCAAAATAAATGGAAGGAAATCAAAGCAAAGCCTTTGAAAATATGAAACATCCAAAACCATTTGACCCTCCGTCTTGAGGTGACCCTTATGAATGATGGAGATCTCTTGCAGCATATAGTAATTTCCTTTTTTTTTTTTTTTTTTATTCTTTCTGTGTCTCCGAAGGCTCCAACTTCCCATCCTACAGACCCCCGGAAACTGTCTTCAAAATTACTTTCTGGCTGGGCTACTTCAACAGCTGCCTCAACCCCATTATCTACCCTTGCTTCAGTCAGGAGTTCAAGAAGGCCTTCAAGAACGTTCTCCGTGGCCACTGCCTCAGCAGAACACACAGGACCTGGAGCCCTCCGGCCTCTGCTCGAGACCCTATGCATGTCCCCAAATCTGCACAGGGTTTCCTTTCTACATCTACTGACTCCTGGAAGCCTGCTAATGCATCATTTATAACTAATAAGAACTCATATACTGCACATAGCAGCAGTGCTCTGAATGCACCTGAAACATCTCTGACAATGAAAGTTCATCAGGTTTCCATATGCAAGATGGACGGTGAGGCTGTATGAAATGCTTTAGAAAGAATAAAAGACAACCTTTCAAGGAGTTTACAAAGCCACTATGGAATGGAACAAAAATGACCAGGGATAGTTAATTCTTGTATACAGGAGCACCACCGTGTGGCAACGTCTATAACATGCATCTGCACTTTTGTGAAGTTTAACTGTGAAGATTCACAATTTGGAGTGTAAAAATTTAGCTTGGTAATGAAAAGTTATTTGACTTGTGCAAATACAGACACACTCTAAGAAAAGTCCAATGTACTTTGTTAATATAAAGGAGTTTTTCACGTATTGATTTTTCACGTGTTTTGCATATTTTAAATTACGCATTGCATTGTATTGTGTTTTAGAGTTAAATGAATTGTTGTAAACTTATAGAAAATGTACTTGTTATTTTCTGCCGGGACAGTATTAATTTTTCTACAGATTTTTTTTTTTTCTTGGAGTGTACAATAGTATTATTCAAATATTATATTATACATGTACTTATTAATTTATAAATGTACAATATTCATTTGTAAATATGGTTACATGTTTTTTTTTAGAATCGCACCACATGACATTTTCCAACCTGAACTAACATTGTTTTTGTCATAAAATAATTATGAAATAATTTTAGTGCCTTTTGTTTTGTTTAGATTTTTGTTTTATATTTTGCGTTTTTAAATATTAATCTTTTTTTGTGTATTTGGACACACTACACAACTTTTTTCAAATATTAAGCTGTTTTGTTAAAATATTACTTTTGTTTTTAGTAAATAATGAAAGAATATAATGGCAAATTAATTAAGGATTGAATGTGCCTGTTTAAATGTGAAAGTACAAACAAGCTTTAAGAGCAACTTGAAAGCTACAAAACAAAAAAGCTTGTTTGTGTTTTGTTTTGTTTGTTTTGCTTTTCTTTTTTGTTTGTTTTCTTCTACATTTTGGTCACACCACACAATTTTTATTTAATTGTTGTGTACAATAGAGTCCAAATCAGTGGAAATGCTTATATTTTGTATTATTTTTAAACACACATTAAATAAAAAAAATACATTTAAACCTAAAGACTTATTCAAACATCACATCTCATTATATCATATTACGAATTTGATTATATAATTTTAACAGGTGTGTGTGTGTGTGTGTGTGTGTGATTCAAACATCACATCTCATGATATCATATGACGAATTTGATGATATAATGTTAACAGACTATGAAAGGATCCAATGTATGTAAGATGTCTACTTAATTCTACATTAATCTACTTAATTCTGGTGCATTCTAATTCCTGATGCATTAGTATTTATTGTATAAATTGTACAAATAGCTGAAATGTAAGAACCAAGAAGAAAAAAATGTCTTTTCTTCCTTTTATTAATTTTCCTTTTTTTTTGTAACATCACCATCCAAGGAGTTTTGACACATTTTCAATAGCAAGCAAACATCCTCAAACTGCACAGCCAACAGAATAAACACCAGCACACGACAAGTTCACTTCTGGAGTGGGGAAAGAGAGGGTTTGGGATTATAAATCATTGGCAGTCTCAGACTGAACAATCTTTCAGTTCCCATCTGCATTTTACATAGATTACATACCACGCATAGAAGAACATTCAAGCGTATATAGCAAAGTGTGTGTGTGTGTGTGTGTAGTGTTAGTGCCAGCAGCTGCTCTGGGATCAGAGGAAATGCTTAAGGCATGTTTCATTTGAACTCTTGCATATGCTCATATGATCGATAAGGAAAAGACATTGAGATCTCACATAGGACAATTCTGTTTTCAATTTATGCCATATCTTCACACCAACTTCAATTAAATAAAATATCTTCACATTTCTGACTTGTTTTTTAAAATAAAAATTAAACTAATCATTACATTTAAATCGGAGAAGCACAAATCTGATAAACATAAAAACACAAAAAATTTATCTTGAATTAAATTTATTACCTTAACTTTTTTATTCTGTTTTCTATCTTAGTAAGGTTTTTTTTTCTTTTAAAAGACAAAAATACCAATAAAGAAGAAAATTGTTTCAAACCATCAACATACAATTTAGAATGTGCCACCATGCAAGAAAGGCGGGAAAGGACGATGTCTTTTTTTTAACAGTGGGTAGGCTACTGTATATGGTTTGTGTTACACTGTAATCACAACTTAGTTGAAATGATCCATCCATTCAGTGTTGTTTTAATAGCACCAGGCCCAGAAGGGTTGCTAAGGGCATGCTTCCGATGTGTAACGTGTTGCCATGACAAATAAAAGAGTTAGATCCTGTTGTCTAGCAGGGACAGTCGTCATAGTAACAGTGGAAAAGCAATGAGGTCAGCAAGAAATGAACAAGAAACAGGAAGAAAGAAAACAATCATAACAATCATGAGGTGATAGACTCTATGGGGCCTGCAACAGCCATTATTAACACATCAGTCCGTGCGAACAGACGAATGAATCATTATAACCTCGCGTGACCCGCCTCCATTTGAGAGGCACATTCCGACAGCGCACAAAGACTCAAGGTGAAACGACGACCCGACATTTCTCTTGATGTAGTTTCACGATTTTTTTAATGACCCTAAAGGACATGACTGAAACTAATTTAAAATGGGACATTTGAGTGAGTACAGGGTTGGTCTGTAAGAAATTATAACTTTTATTTTGAATTAAATGCATTTTTCTTACCCTATTAATACAGGCTTACACAATAAAGAAAAACGTAGGCCCTATATTCTGTGACAAGGGAAGTCTGCTTTTATGAATGTTGCAACATATTTACTGTAGAGCAAAATTTTTTTTTTTCAATTTCCTACAGCGCCCCAAAGAGGACATGTTATAGTGGGGAAAAAATATGCGCAAAGAAAAATTGTATTTAAATACTTTTGTATTCACTTAACTTTAACACACATAAACTTTAGCGCTCCTTCGCAAAAAGCCTATTGCATTCCCAGATAAATTTTTCATTAGCTCTTAAAATAGGCTATTTGCTTTTGCCCAAAAGTATATATATATATATATAAAATTAATTAATAAAATAGTTTCTCCTCCAACCACATTTGACTAAACTTTATTAGGCCTATGTTTTACAAGTGAATGCAAAGTTTCTCTGGGGAACGCAAAAATTAAAAAACACTGACATCCCCAGCTCATTTTTTTCCCCCAACACAAAGTCCATTCAGGAGCTCCATATCCTCAGTTTGGAACAGTCAGCTGTGTGTCTTCCAGTACACAATAAGTATACAACAACCAAGCAGCACTAAACATTTAAGTTTAAACCCTGTCAGCGCTGGAATGAATCAGAGCTTGTGTGTGTGTGTGTGTGTGTGTGTGTGCTGTGTGTGTGTGTGTGTGTGTGTGTGTGTGTGTGTGTGTGTGTGTGTGTGTGTGTGTTTGTGTGTGTGTGTGTGTGTGTGTGTGCAATTGAGTATGTGTGTGTGTGTGTGTGTGCTGTGTGTGTGTGTTTCTCTGTTGAGTCACAGAGGAAAAGGCAAGCAATGGAGAATGATGATACCGGCCAAGATTTTGCCGATGTGCATGAGGGAAAAGAAAACAGCTGGAGGACGGGTTTACTAAATGAAAAACAGACTAGCCTATACAAAAAAAAAGTCCCGCCATTGCTAATCCATAGTGAGATTTAAGCAAGGCACATTAAAACCAGTTAATGTCTTTTTATTACCATTTTTCCTTTCTACCATGCCTTCTTTGTCTGAGCTGAAACATAAGCTTCATCAACAAAAACAAAATTATCATTACCATAACATTAATATTTTTGATATATATAAATAAAACAAAGTGTACTCATAAGCAGATAAAACACTTCAAACATCTTTCTCCTAACAGCAAAATAATTAAAAAATATTGATGACTAATCTTGTACTACACTGATATTTGTCCAATCAAATGCTCTCTAGAATGACAGTGTCCCTCCCCCAATACCAAGCAACCAACTAGTTTTACTAAATACCAAATCATTATAAATGACTGGCATACCTAAAGCCTGCTTCTTTCAAATAAAGAGATGATCCCTTCAGTGTATCCATTTCAAAAGGAAATGTGTCAAACACAGAAGAAAACTAATACTGTGCTAGCTGTATTAGCTAACCTAGAGTACTAGCTTTTTAGGACATGTTTTTTAGGTTGGAAGAAAATTGAAAGAAAAACAATCAGATTTAAAAAAAAAAAACTCATTCATTCTTTGATCAAATAAAATAACACCACAAAAACATGGAGCTGCCACAGGTGCAATTGTTGAAAATCACCTTTAACTTTTAACATTTATTTTTATGATATTATTACAGTATGTAGCATTTTACTACAGCACTAAAATGGATGTCGACATTAAAAATGGCGCTGTGATAACTCATTCTTTTAAAAGCCTTTCAAAAGCACTATGACGAGTTAAGAGAAAAATCTGGCACCTTTGTATCGGTTAACCGGCTATTTGACTTTTAACAGCCTTTGAGTTGTTTCGAAGAAAAAACATGAACAAGCTCTTGTAGAAGTACTCAACATGATCAGCACATCTGAGGCACAGCTTGGAGTTAAAGATACAAAAGACACATTAGCGTAAGGTCTGCGATATCACATTAGTTGACATAGAAAGTAGCGGCATAGTCACTCTGTCAGATCTCATAACGCACATGGCACATTTGTTTTGCGCTGCAACCAAACTTACAGAACCATCCACCTGGGGGTTTGACTCTCAGCCCAAAGTTTACTAATCATGCGTAAATCCAAAATCTCATAACAAACAGTAAACACTAAAATATCATCTCAAATGCTTTCGTCCAGCGTCTAACTAATCACTTTCCACAAAATGTCAACAACACAACAATTTACTACAACAATACTCACCACGCATCCATCCACCATCTATGTCAGCACACGCTATGAAATGAAATATACTTTGAAAGGCAACATGTTCGGCTGTAAACATTCGGCAAGTGTTTACGTTAAGACTTAAGTATACTTTGGGCTTTAGTGCATTAGGAAATTGCTGCTAATTTCATGGAGTTACATTCACGTTGTTCTTTAAAAGTGACGTAACAGCATTTCCTTTAGCTAACTTTGGAAGCTAAAAAGAAATTGCAACTTTTTATCTCACTTCAGTAGCCAAACAGCTCACTTTTTTCATGACCAAATACAAACTTGACTTTATCCTCTTCTTAAACTTTACGTATTAAAGTAACTTGCGCAAAAGAAAAAAAAGGCCATAACAGGGGAGGTTTCCAGCTATAACCATTTGTGGTCCTCTCTTATTTTCTCCAACTTTGCTAAGCTGCTTGTTTTTACATGCGGTTTCTTCTTCAGCAACATTAGCAGTGTTAATTAAATATCTCTAGTTGTGTAACAACACATGGTTTTTAATCAGCGACCACTGGAAAAGCTTTCTTTTATCTACTACAAAAAAAATCACATCAAATAACACCAAAAAAACACCACCGGAATAATACCAGTCATTCATACATACTTAAACAAAATGAATGATTGAGTATAAAAAACGTAATAAAAGATTCCCAGAAATAACAACATTCCTAATATAATAGACTTTTAGCCACAACGACACAAGAAAGCCAGTACTCTAACCCTTACCTTGTTAATAAGTAACAATGATAAACAGCTTTTCTAATACACGCACTTGATCCCTCTGATTTCAAAAAGCAAATAAAGTTAAATACAAAAATGATAACATGACTTGTTGTGGGTAGAAAGTACAGTATAAAAATCATACAATCAGAAGTGCTCAAATGTGGATGTTACATTTTTTCCTTCTCTCTTCACATGAGGCAAATACTTTGTTTTTTTTTCTCTATAGATGTCTCCTTTAGGAAGTGGTGCAAGGTTGGGGAAAGAAAAACAAGGGGATCGGGTGAGAGCTCAGGGGTTGGGAGATTAGGGAGTGGAGAATCATAGGCCCTGTGGAGGGTTGTTGATGTGGCACGGTGGCCTCAGCAAACACCTCCGTTATAGACATCCCTCCCCCCCAACCCCCTATTTTCCTGTCGGCTGGAAGAGGGCATCTAGCCCAGGCTGGTGATGTTGGCCCTGCCACCAGGGGGCGCAACAATGCGCTGAGTGTTACGGCGGGGGATGTTGTCATCAATCTGAGAGCACCAAAAAGACAAAAAAAAATTAAAAACAACCACACTGTTCATAAAAAATATTAATTTATTTAATTTATATTTAATGATTCATTTAAATATATATATATATATATGGAAATGACATATCATGCATCTCTATTGATTTTTTGGTTTTGATTTTTGCAAAGTGCTCACCGGAGAGGCTGAAGCCGGACTGGTGCAGGTTGCGGACCGGTTGAGAGGGCTGCTTGGCAGGAGATGTTTTGGCAGAGGAAGCAGGGGTCACAGCTTTGGGTGTCACTGAGACTTCACAGACCGGCCCATCGTAGAGACCCCGTGGGACGCCCCTCAGTTCAGCAAGCTACAAAACAACAGTGCATGATACTGTCAATAAAACACAGCTGATCTGATAACCTCGAACATTTAGAAACCTACAGTTAAACATTAATGAAGAAAACATTTCATAGAAATGAATTGATATTTATATTAACAGGCATGACATTTTAATTTATGAATAAGTATATTTACAGAATAAATGGGTAATCTATTTATTTATTTATAAATAAATAAATATTTATATTTTTTAAAATCAGTATTCTATAAAAAACAACAATAAAAATGATATATAATGAACAAAAATATACAGCAGCAATACTCATAGTAATAGTAATAAACAAAAATAAAAGTATATATATATTCAAGCATAATAATACATTACAATAATACTAGTAATAATAATCAATATCCCAATATAATCAATATATATATATGTGGCGTAAAAAGTTTTTTGCCCCCTTCCGTTTCGGCCTATTTTTCAAACTTAAAAGATTCAGATCATCAAATACATTTTTATATTACACAAAGATAATGCAAGTAAATACAAAATGCAGTTTTTAAATGATAATTTCTTTTTTTAAGGGAAAAAAGCTGTCCAAACCTACCTGGCCCTACGTGAAAAATTACTGACCAAAAAGAACACAAAGGCTCGTCTCACATTTGCCAAAAAATATCTTTTGGACAGCTTTTGTCCCTTAATAAATGAAATCATTATTTCAAAAATGCATTTTGTATTTACTCTGGTTAATATTAAAATTTGTTTGATGATCTGAATCTTTTAAGTATGACAAATATGCAAAAAAAAAAAAAAAACAGGAAGGGTGCAAAAACGTTTCCACGGCACTATACAGTATATATACATTATATAAAAAAAAATCTGATAATAATACTAGTAATAATAACCAGAATATGACAGAATATGGTCACTAATATACTGTTTATCCATAAATTTCAGAAAAGCTGATAAAATAAAGTAAGTCGAATCTATAACTCACCCTGCTGCGAGCCTTTATCCTCTTGTAGACATAGTCAGGGAAGGGTTTGCGGGTCACGTAGCGGCCGGACCCCTCAGTGGTGTGGAGGTTCCCCTCCTCCAGGACGATCTTTCCCTGGCTGATGACCACCAGAGGCGCCCCACGCACCTCAGTGCCCTCGAAGATGTTGTACTCCACCGCCTGGAAAACAAGAAGCAACAACATCCCACTAACAGCACAGAACAAGAACCTCCTGCTGATTTACAAACATTTCCAACATGCATGCTAGCATTCTAGAAGCTTTCCACAGTTAAGAAGCAAGAAATCATTGCACAGACAATCCAAATCCCTTCCGCATACTGAAGCATGATGTTCCAGTGGAAATGAAAGTGATGTTCCATGTCGGAAATCACTATTGATCCTTTCAGACAGCTATTTAAACAATATGTCAAACACAAGTTGTCAGAACCCAGACCAGTTTAGAAATACAGTGCAAAGAAAACAAGGAATGTTGGAAATGAGAGGAAGCGAATGAGGGAGGAAGTACATTAAAGTTTACAGGGTGTGTGTGTGCTGGCAAAAGTGTGACCACCCTTCTAAATGCTACTGGAGCTTCGCTAAAAGCAATACAGTTCATCCCACAAGACCTAAAAACAGAGTCTGATAACCAACACACACATGCTAACACACCTACACCACAGTTCTGAATAAAAATAAATAAATAAATAAAAATTTTCTTAATCAGGACTTTTGTTTTGTTTCCCAGGAAAATTTTCTAGACATTTATGAAACAAAATAAACAATACAAATTTACTTGAGAAGCAGAATTGCGTATATATTAAGTCATAGAAGTTTCTCATGCTCACCAAGGCTGTTTATTTGATAAAACATACAGTAAAAAGTAATATTATTAAATATTATTGTAATTTAAAATAACTATTTTCTTATTCAATATGTTTTATTTTATAGAATTTTCAGCATCATTCCTCCAGTCTTCAGTGTCACATGATCCTTCAGAAATAATTCTAATATGCTGATTTGCTGCTCAAGAAAAACATATAATAATAATAAGTGCAGAAATCAAAGCATTGTTTTTCCTTAACATAATATTTTAGTGGACACCGTGAAACATTCTTCTGTAACAATGTAAAAATATTTACTTCCACTTTTGATCCATTTAATGCATCCTTGCTTTATAAAAGTAAAAGTTTCTTTTAAAAACTCTTAGTGACCTCACACTTTTGAACAGTAGTGTATTTTCAGTGATTATACTGTATCTTAAATAAAATAGTTTTCTGTTTTATTCATTAAAAAAAAGAAAACATTTTTTTTCTTGTCTAAAGCATAATTCTTACAATATTTAGTGAGGTTTACGCTTAAAATTAAGGGGACAAAACTATTTGTATATGTGATAAAAAAAGCCCAGATATATATTTTAATAATTCCAGACATATTTTAAAAAACAAGCATATTTTATATTATTCATTATTATACATTACATTACTTATTGTAAATTGATTATTGATATTAAATCTAAACAGCTTTAAAAAATAAATATATTAAACTATAAATTACATATATGAATTAATTAGTAATGCTATTATTAATTATAAATGTAAATAATACCTGTAATGTTTATACAAATTATTTATACATTACAGGTATCATTTACATATAATGACAGAATTTTCATTTTGGGTGAACCATCCCTTTTGAGATATTTGTAAAAAAATATATTTTGATGAAATCTGAGAGCTTTCTGACTCTGCATAGACAGCAATGCAACTGAAATGTTCAAGGTCCAGAAAGGTATTAAGGACATTGTTAAAATAGTCTGAGTGGCTTCATAAAATTAAGGTTGAACCGCTGACGTCACATGGACTATTGTAACCATATCCTTGCCTGCTTTCTGGGTCTTGAATGTGGTAGTTACATTGCTGTATATGGAGGGTCAGAAAGATCCTGGATTTCATCAAAAATATCTTAATTTGTGTTCAGTCTTACGGGTTTAGAACGACATGAGCGTGAGTAATTAATGACAGAATTTTTGGGTGAACCATCCCTTTAATATTTATATTATATTAATACATTATTTACAATATTTATCTAACACACTTTTGCTTCTAAACTAATATTTAGACATATAGTTAAACAAAATCCTCCAAACAAAAGAACACAACTCTCGAAAGCCAGTGTGTTATAATCTCACAAACACAAAGAGAAGACATTAAAAAAAGATCCTTATGGTTGTGTGTTGTGTGCACTGTTACGCCTCCAAAGCAGGAGGGAGACATCAATTACCCAGCAGAGCTGAGAATGACATCACTCGCATGAGTAACATAACCCACACCCAACATTCGGTCAGAACAACCAGAGTGCTCTGGTCAGGACTGCATACCACCTTCACAAGAACACAACTTTCCTCAGTGGGGGGACGTAAATCACATAAACACCAATGAATCCTGCACACTAACTCACCAGATTGTGGCTCTTCGCTGAGATGATCTTCGTGACATCAGGGTCCCACAGAACCAGATCGGCATCTGAACCCACGGCGATGCGGCCCTTGCGCGGGTACAAGTTGAAGATCTTAGCGGCGTTGGTGCTGGTGACGGCCACAAACTGATTCTCGTCCATTTTTCCAGTTACCTACGAACGAGGGGGACCACAGGGAGAGATGACAGTTTGTCTCGGTTGTGTTTGTGTTCACTTGAGTGTGCTTGTCTGTTCGGCTGGGACTATTTAGACTCACATGACCACTGACTGATTTTGTTTATATGACTGAAGGAAGTGTAGATGCTGCACTGTTGCAGCTTGTGATTAAATGTCTCCACTTATTATTTGCATACTAGTATTTCTGCCTCACCACACATTTGTCCCAGATGATAGACATCCGTTCTTCAGTGCCGTTGGTTCCTTCAGGGATGAGGGTGAAGTCGTCTTTGCCCACAGCTCTCTGGGCAGTGTTAAAGGTGCAGTGAGCGCTTCCTGTTACCTGCAGATCTCCACTGAAGCAGGAAGTGGGTGAGAAGACAAATTTCAAGTTGGGACCAAACAATTGAGTCTATTGTACAAACATTTATATTTATCCACTTAACGAACCCTTTTCACAATAGTGTCCTCTTTAAATGAAAGAATCTCAGAGCAAACATGTTCTAAAATCCCACTTTTTTAATTCACACTGTTTTTGGCCCTAAAAGTGCCTCAGATTTATGATTATTATTATTAATAATAATAATAATAATAATAATAATAATGTCATTGTTGTTATTGTAAATAATAATAAAAATATAATTGTAATAAAATATAATAATAATAAAAATACTGTAATTGTTATTGTAAATAATATTAATAATGGGTATTTATTAAATTATTTAAGATTATATTTTGGTTATTCCATTGGATATCTGGATATTGTTATTATTATTAGTAGTAGTAATATCATAGTTATTTGCACTATTAAATTGATAACAATAAATGAAATACTAATAAGTATTACAATCATATAAAAATTATTAATAGAATACATTGTTATTATTATTATTGCTTTTCAATTAATACTAATACTACTAATATAATATTAATATTATTATTAATATGCTAATATAAACACATACAAAAATAGAATAATTTTATTTTGTAGTTAATTTGCTTCGTAATAAAATACTATAATAATCATTAAAATAATACAATTAATAATATTAATAGTATGCTGTATTACATAAAATAAATACAATGTATATAATAAACATATGTAATAATAATAACAATAATAATTATGATGAAGAAGATGATAATAATAGTAGTTATGTTGCCAATAAAAAAACAAAACAATAATTTCATCAGTCTATTTCATTAATTTAATCATTAATTCTTGACTTAGAATATTATTTTGTAATATACCTTGCGTGTTCAATTTTATACTTAATAATAATAATTGTTATAATTAATATTGCTAATACATATACATACAAAAAAAAAATTTTTTGCTTCACGTGGAATATTATTTTGTAATTAATTTATTTCGTGATAAAATACTATAATAATTATTAATATAATAATATTAATAATACATATTATATTATAAATATAATGTATGTAATAAATAACATGTATTAATAATAATTGTTATATTTCTAATAAAAACAAAAACAAAACGATATTTAATTTAATTTAATTTTTCACTTTAAATATTATTTTGCGATAATAATACTTTTATTTTTATTTTTTTTTACTTAACACATCTTTAAAAATAAACTATACTGCAGACTTCAAGTCAACTCCTAATCTTAAAGTCAACCCTTCAGTTCACTTTAAAGTCATTTGAGATAATATGGAACATACACACATTAGCCACTTCTTTTTTTTCTTTTTTTTTTTAAATGAATCGCTCTAAGATCCCACAAATGAACCAGCTTCATTTCTTATGGTACACTTATTACAGGGCTCCACCACCGTAGCAAATCAAATCAGTAATGCATGCTACAAATAAACATTATACTACCATGACAGAAGCGAGTTGAGATAGTCCGGTGTGGTGGGATCCGGACTCAAGGGTGGAGACGTGACGTAGGCGGCGGCCTTGGCCCAGTTCTTGCTCCAATAGTGCGAGCCGTCCGTACCAAGACTTGCTGTGATTGGCTCTCCGTACACAACGGTGCCTAAATGGTTCAAAGATACCGAATTAGGAATAGGCATATATAATTTCACTGTAATTCCCTTGCCCTGATTCTGGAGCCTGATGTCATTTCTTGCCGTCTAGCCAAGAACAGCTGAGTCATAGATGCTGTATTATTATAATTTTTTTGCAGGCTGCAATGCATCCCAGTTCATAAAACCTGCCTTGCTTGTCCAGACTTAATAATAATACCTCATTTTAATGGAATTAGATCAAACCGCCTCAGAATGTTCTTCCATGGTGGTAATTCAACCTTGAATGTTTCCACTAGGTTTGGATCCATTGAAGTCTCGCCATATTGAAAATGGAGTTGGGTCCCACCTTTCTTCCTGGCCTGGGCGATGACATCAGCGGCACTCTTGCTCATCACTTTGGTGATGTAAAGAGGGCAGTTGGTCTGATTGGCCACTGTTACGGAGCGGTTCACTGCCTCCGCCTCCACCTAAATGATCGACAAACCCAAGTCAGCACACCTTTTCTTGGAAAAGCATGAGAAAATGGACGACTTTTCCCAGAATTCCCTGCCATTCACCTCCTCTGGACGACTGAGGACATGTCCCTCTGGTCCAGTGATCCCCAACTCCAAAACCCTGCGCTGCTCCTGTTGAAAGAAAGACAGAAAACAAGCAGGATGGGTTGATACGAGTAGCATGAGATCGCTGAATCTTTCAATAATGATGTCATAGTCTCAATATATACTCTACATATTAAAAATGTCTTCATTACAAAGAGTTTGCTTATCTTGACAAATACACATAACCGTGGGCCAAAAGTCATCTGAATTAATTACATCAGCCTCACGTAGGAATATTTGTGTTGGTTTTGCTTGCCAGTATAAATTCTGAGCGTTCATTGTGGAGCATATGTTTTGAATTAACATCTCCAAACAGTTTATTGTTGATAGTAACTCTGAGTAATGGAGCTCAGTGCTGGACGGTGCAGCCTCTCTGAAGATCTCACCTCGGCTATGATGTCTCCGTTCTCAGCATGGACCTGAGCGATGGCCCCGAGGTCCCGGATGACACTGAACACTTCGTAGATCTGCACATAAACACACAGTTTAAGTCACACAAATGCTGACACTCAGAAAGGAATGGCAAATGGCGAAGCATGCTTAAAACAGATGCAACGGTCACTGGCAGACTATTCAAGCATCATCTGTTTATAAATTGCCAAGGGACTCTGTTTAGATTTCTAAATTTTTCTTGTTCTTGTTCTTTTTTTTTGGCACAATTGTCATTAGTAATTACAACACAAACTCCCAACCCTCCCAAAACTTGGTACTGTGCCACCTAAAAGTGTTACCATGGTACTGTGATGTTAACAGATGGCAGAATTTTTTGTTATTTTAAAAAACATTTTGACTGCCAAATTCCATGCTTGACGGATACGAATTAAGGTATTCTCTGAGAGAAATCATGGTATTTTTTTAGATACACTGGAGTACAATAGTGTAATATACTTCAAAAAAAAAAAAAAAAAAATACAGCTGTTTCAATATGGTACATATAAAACCATTGTACTATTATGGTAGTTTTTGTTGTCAGGTTTTTCCAAAAAATAAAAATAAAATTAAATGTCTAAATGAATGACCAAATGAATGAATGAATTAAAAAATGAATAAAAATAAAAAAAAAAAAAAAAAAAAAAACACACTAAACCAAAAAAACATAAAAAAAATTACAAAAAAAAATTTAAAAAGAATATATGTTAAAAAAAAAATATAAAAAAAAATAAAATAAAATGAATAAATAAAAGAAAGAAAGAAAGAAAGAAAGAAAAAGAAAGAAAGAAAGAAGAAAGAAAGAAAAGAAAGAAAAGAAAGAGACGAAAAACTATGGTAATACCATGATATTTTGTAAGTGTAATGAATGAATGTACTTAAAAATACCATGGTGCATGTCTAAAACTATGGTAATACCATGATATTTTGTAAGTGTACAGGCAGGCAAAGTTACATTAAATTGCAAAATAAATAAAAAAATACATAGGTAACACTTTATTTTACAGTGTCCTTGTTACACGTTACATGTACTTACTATTATAATAACAAGAAATTATGCACAATGTAAGTAACCCTAAGCCAAAATATTATATATATATTATATATTTTGTTTACACTTTATTTTAAGGTGTCCTTGTTACAGTATGATTATACATTTAAGTACTGAATAATATTAGTTAAATATATAAAATGTAAATAATTATAAAATATATTTATTTGTATATAAATATATAAAGTATATTTTAGGACCATTCAAATATTTTGCATTATTGTTCCAAAAAACAGGCTTAATTTTCATCATTTTTATTTTTCTCTTTTGATTTTGTGGTTAAATATGACCTGGGTTTGTTTTTAACAGGTTTGATGAGACTAATCGTAAGATACATGTTAGTAGGAAGATTGCATGGAGGAAGCCATACCTGGGAATCAGTGAGCTGGAAAACGTCTTTGTAAGCCAGGTAGACGAGGAAAGAGTTAACGCCTGCACACAAAGCCGGGGGATGAAATTAGAGAGAGTCCGTGAGACATCAGTAAAACAGCGCAGCAGCAGAATTCCTGAGCGATGCAGTATTCGCCAGCTCTGCTGGGCTTGTACAGCAGATACAGATGTTGACAGTGGTTTACCGTGATCTTTGACGAGTGCCTCCATCTCCTCTTGAACACCCTTGTGCCATTCGGTGATGTCCACGTGAAGAGAATAGTCACAGCAAGCTTTGCTGTCAGCCCATTCCCGCCACTGATTGAAGGCCGACATCAGACTCGTCCCGGGTTCAGAAACCACATGATCAACTGTTCACACACACAAACACACACGGGGGTTAGGCAGATATTAAAGAGCTCCTACGGATTAATAGGTACCTCAAATCAGTTAAAAATGCTGCTCTGAAATGAGGACAACGGAGATGTTAAAACTGTCTCGTGCTATTTTAAGCACACTGTCTCCATCCTGTCTGCACTGCTGTCAGGCACTGTTGATGACGGCTGCATCATAAACAATACAGGTGACTCAGCAAAACAATACAGCTTTCATAACACTTAAGAGAAGGCAGCATAGTTTGTGAAAAGCTGCTCTAATCATAGCTTAAAGGAATAGTTCACCTAAAAATTTAAATTGGTAACCAGTCAGTTGCTGGTAGCCATTGACATCCATATTATGTAGGGCCCTATGAAATCTGTTTTTTTTTTTCCCAAATTTCATTTTATTTATTTTTTTTGGTTTTGTTTTGAATTTTTCTAGATTCCGTTTTTTATTATTATTATTATTATTATTTTAGACTCTGTTTTAATGGTAAAATTAAATTGTATTAATAAAAAAAGCATGTATAATTAATTAAAATCATAAAACTTACCATCTTAAACAGCAATTTATTAAAAGGTTAAGAAAAAATTACGTTTGAAGGCCCAATGAAATGTTTTTTTTTTCTCAAATTAAGTTTTATTTTTTACCAAATTCTGTTTTCTATTAATTTTATAGATTCCATTTTAATTGTTTCATTAAATAATAATAATCCAAAGCATCTCTAATCAACTGATTTAATATATATATATATAATATATATATAGATATATAATATATATATATATATATATATATAATATATATAGGTTATATATTTTTTTTTTTTTTTTTTTTTTTTTTTTTTTTTTATTTTTGTGTGTGTGTTGTGTGTGTGTGTGTTACATTTTTTTCTGCTAAATAAATGTCTAGTAAATACTTCTTCTGAAAAATATTCCTTCAAAAATAATGTTTTTAATAATAATTTTTATTAGTAGTAGTAGTTAATTACATTAAGTATTTTTTCTGTCACGGATTCTTCAAGTTAAACCAAACTTTTATTTTGACAGGTTGCTGTGAAGACCTTCAAGTTTCTGTTTGTATATAACATGACGATTGTTTTTCTTAAAAGAAATGGTAAAATGCTCATGAAGTTACCCTATGCTACGATATTGTGGGTTGCTGTCAGGGTTGCTGTTGTGGTGTGGATTATTGCTAGGTGGTTACTATGGTGGCGTAGGTGGTTGCTATAGTATTGTTGGTGGCTGGTCATTAGACAGTTGCTTTGTGTTGTAGGTAGATGCAATGGCGTTTTCTAGGAGGTTGCTATGGCACTGTTGTGGTTTAATGACACTGTGAGTGGATTCTAGGGCATTGCTTACTGGCACAGATCTGTGATTTTCTAAGTGTTTTTAATACCATTTGAGCATTACTATGCGCTTGTTCAGATGTTGTGGGTAGTTGTCAGGTTATGGCATTACTGGTAGTTGCTAGGTGGTGTTGCTGCTATGTGGCATTGTGGGTGGTTGCCAGAGTGTTGCTAAGTGGTTGCTATGGTGATGCGGATGGTAGCTAGATTATTGCTAGGTGGTTACTATGGTGGTGTTGGTGGTTGCTATGGTATTGTTTGTGGCTGGTCATTATACTGTTGCAAAGTGTTGTAGGTAGATGCAATGGCATTTGCTAGCTGGTTGCTATGACATTGCTGTTGTTGCTATGACACCATGAGTGGTTTCTAGGGCATTGCTTACTAGAAAAGGTCTATGGTTTTCTGATAACTATATATTAGCAGTTGCTAAGTGTTTTTAATATCATTTAAGCATTACTATGTACTTGTTCCAGTGTTGTGGGTAATTGCCAGGGTGTTATTAGGTGGTTGCTAAGGCATTGTTGGCAGTTGCTAGGTGGTTGCCAAGGCGTTGCTGTTATGTGGCATTGTAGGTGGTTGCTAAGGCATTGCTAAGTGGTTACTATTGTGGGTGGTTTCTAGAGCATTGCTATTTAATTGTAGGTGGTTGTCAGGGTATTGCTGGTTGTATGGTGTTGAAGTTGGTGATTAGGTAACTGTGGGAGGTAGCTAGTGCATTGCTGGGGTGTTACAATGGAATTGTGGGTGGTTGCTAGGATGTTGCTTTCGTGTTGAGGGTGGTTGCTAGAACATTGCTAGGTGGTTGCTATTGTGGGATGGGTTGTTCATAAAACACTGTTAGTGGCTGCCAGAGTGTTACTAGGACATTACTAGATTGCAGATATGGTGTTGTGGTTGGTTGATCAGGAATTGCTACGCAGTTGCTGTGGTATTGTTTGGCTGGTTGTCAGGGTGTAACTAGGGGACTATTAGATGTTTGCTATGTGTTGTAGGTCACTGCAATAGCATTTGGTAGATGGTTGCTATGGCATTATTTACTGGCATATGATTGTTTGAAGTCCATGAATTTCTAGTCCACAGATGTAAGATGTTTCTGAGTTGTTTTGAGTATGGTTTAACGAAATACTATATGTTTGCACAGGTGTTATGCTCAGTTGCCAGTGCATTGCTAGTGGTTGCTATGGTGTTGTGGCTGGTTGCTACAGCTTCGCTGGGGTGTTGCTATAGCATTGTGTGTGGATGCTAGGGTGTCGCTATGGTATTGTTGATGGCTGCCATGGGTGTAGCACAGGCATTATTGGATGGTTGCTATGTGTTGTATGTAGTTGCAATGACATTTGCTGAGTGGTTGCTATGGCATTGCTAAGTTGCTGCTATGATGTTCTGGGTGTTTGATATGCAAACAGCAACTAGTCCTGGCTCAGTTTCTTCAGCATACTCATCACACTAAGCACAGTTGGATGCATACTGATCATGGTGGTTCCTCCAGCCAGCGCAGCACGGGTGCCTTGATAGAAGTCATCGGCAGCAGTCATGCCCCTGTCAGGCATCTGGAAGCGTGTGTGCACATCAATGCCACCCGGCATCACCATACGCCCATGAGCATCGATGGTTTTCACCCCGCCAGGCACTATCAGATTCTCTCCAATCTGCCTGTAAGTGAGATATAAAAAAGAAATATGAGTTATACAATCTGAGCAATCTAAATTTAATTTTAAGGGACAAATTTCAAGGGCTATTTCATTATCTCTTCATGTGTCACATGATTTAAGGGCATATTATGCACACATTAACCTTATAATCTTAGACTACTAAAGGAACAGTTCAGCTAATATATTTTACACTCACTTGATCAGGCCATCTTCCATATAGATGTCGGCACAGAACGACTGATCATCGTTCACAATCTTCGCCCCTTTAATCAAGAGACGGTCACTCTGCAACACCAGAGAAAGGTCGCTTTAGTATCCTATTGCAGTACAAGTGCAAATTGTCTTTTGACTTCAATAAATACAGACTCTTTGTGAATATAGACTCAAGTAAAATACAAATGTATCCAGGAGCCAGTAAATCAGAGCTTATAAAGCAGCTGTATAGCATCACCCACATTCTTTATAAGCGGCATCAGTGGATCCCTGGTCTTTACAATTAAAAACACATGTTCACCATTGAACATTTATCTGTCACTGCACTACAATGTGCTCAACTGAACCTGGAAGACAATGATTCACCCTTACAATCTGAGCTGATTGCTATTTCTAGTATAATGTGTACTGTATTAATGAAGGGGATTGTGATACATCTCAGTTACTCAAACCTTTCAAAGCTGTTCATCAAAGTTATTCATTCTGATTCATTCAGTGACCATAGGTTACCTTGTGTTGCGGCAAGAGAATCGTTTGTGTTATGAGTGAGTTACTGAATCATGCACTCAACTTATTTGATAAAACACAAGACTTAAAAACCCAAGAAGACTTGATAATTGTATGCATATTTAAAGGGCACCCATTATGCCCCTTTTTACAAGATGTAATATAAGTCTCAGGTGTCCCCAGAATGTGTCAGTGAAGTTTCAGCTCAAAATACCCCACATATCATTTATTATATAATCAGTTTTGAGTGGAAGCAGAAACGTTATGTCACATTTTCTAGGTTGTAGATGCACCAGAGACACGATTATAGCACTTAAACACGGAAAAAGTCAGAAAAGCAATCACACTTCAGTGAATGAAAAATATGAGACAGTACAAAGAAGTGAACAAGAATTAATTGTTACTTATTTACTAAATATATGTAATAGTTTTATTGTAAATAAATGTTTATTGATTTATTTACTAAATAAATATATTTTATTAGATAATTTTTATATATATTCGCTTTAATAAGTATTTATTTATATATATTTATATATAAATTCAATTAAAACAAAAAACACTAACACCATCTAAAAAAAAAAAACTTCACCCTCTAACACAAACACACTCTATCTACTTGTTATCTATTAAAAAAAAAAAAAACTCTTAACTACGGTTCTTATTTAAAAAAAAAAACACTCTAACTACCAAAAAAAAATATACTCTCAAACACCATCTATATCTATATTTTTAAAAAATATACATAATAAAATTCTTTTATATATATACACATATATATTTCTTTATTTGCTTTATTGCTACAGAAAAATGATCAATATTTATAATAAAACATTCACCTTTCTGTAGTAATTAAGTAAATAATTAACAAACAAGCTATCATCTTTATATAGAATAAAAAACTGTCTCATTCAGTGAAGGGAACGTGTTTGTTTAATAGGTTTAACCAGTAAAATGCTTCTTCACAACATGGTCCCAAATGCTATTGATTTGTGCTATATTCAGGCTTTAGAGGCATGAAATCAGTCTCATGCTTCAGTGAATGAAAAACAAGAAAGAACGGAAAAAGTTCAAAAACACTCATTGGGTTATCTTAATGACAAAACATGTCCTCAGGAACGTGTTTCCTGAATTGTGCGCTTTCTACATTTTCCAAGCAATAAGTGAATTAGATGAAAATAGTATCTTTTGATCTTTCCCCACAGCATCATGCAGTATGAAGGCTTAAGTTGGCACAGACCCCGCCGCCACCACCCAGGAATCTCTTTACATTCAGGGCCCCAGAAGAACGGACATTTTTCTGAAAGGGGAGCGGTGGAACAATTCCAGTCACAAGGCCTTCTGCACCGCACGGGGACAAAGGCAGCTCTGTCTGCGTTTCTGCCTCTTTGCGTGCTTGTTGGCAACCCAGCAACATGAGGCCCTGGGTGGCTTCCCAAGCCCTGCCCTGATTCACTTAGCGATGAAAGCAAATACTCCAGTGACCTGACATCTCCTACTACACATCCCACAACAAGAAAAACAACACTACTGAACCCAAACTTTTCACGTCCAGATCTCTCTCATATACCATTTCAATTTATAGAAAAACCAACACCAGCTTCTACAGAAGAAGAATGCCTTCTACTTTTCACGTCCAGATCTTTGTGCTTCTGGGACCAGGCGAGTGGTCTTCTGGCGGTCTGGCCCACACTCAAACAGCTATGCCTTCATAACATGCATTACATAACCCAGACAATCACTGCCATCCATTTCCTCTGTCTGCATGCACAAACCGACCAATCAGAGTCATCAGTGCTGGGCTAAGGAATTAGGCCATTTTCGAAGGTTGGTGTGTTTTTTGTAAACAAAATGTTGGAATTAGAGGAAAATGTGGACTCGTTAGGACCTGAACTAGGTGTTTTGTTTTGGATCTTTTCCAGGAGACCAAAGTGGTGGATACTGACAGGAAGTCTTCAGGTCAGCAGTTTTTTTACTGAATGCCGTGAAAATGATAATGGAAGTTTAAACAGGACAACTATTAGTGGTCCATGAACATCAAACCGATAAAAGGACGTCACATCTGAAGATCTGAAGCAAATTTGCGCCTTAATAATAATCCATATTGACTGACTTCCAGGCTTTGGGTTTAACCGCTTGGGATTCCATCCCTCGGTCGTTTAGAAACGGATTTAGTTGAGCCGGATTCTAGCTGCCAGGTCGATCCGTTTATGATCCTCTTAAAGGAAAACCGAAAGTGTGGCTTGACTGTTTGCGTGCTTGGTGCCTTTTCCCTATGAGACAACAAATGATAGGCCGTTATGAATGGAATTCTGTATGTGTAAGAAAAAACACACTCCGGGCAGAATGTGATACGAGTCAGAGGGTATCGGGCTTGCGGGTGGGGGGTGATAAGAGAGGCCAACAGCAGGTCAGCCAGCGCATTCTGGCGGGATATTACTGGGTTGCACTGGAGCTGCTGCGGTTGCCATGGAAACCAGACAACGGGGCTGAGGAGGGCTTTATTTTTTTGGAATCACAGAATTTTACACTGTATTACAATCGAAACTACAAAAAACATGCAAAAGTAAGATGATGTAGTTTTCTTTTTAATAAATATTTAATTCCTTAAACATTTTTGTTTATTTATTTTTATATACATTTCTTATATAATTACAATCCATAAACAATTACATCTATAAATTAAAATTATTTACTTAAAATTATTTATTAAATAAAGATCATATTTTATTTTATTTATAATAATTTTTTTACTTATTTGCAATAAATTCAATTTACTCTACTTTATTACATACTAATGTACTTTTCAACAAAAGATGATCTTTCATTACTAATTAAATAAATTATCTTATTATGTAATTACACATTATAAGTAAATGATATAAATGAGTAACGCAATAAATATGTAAATAAAATAAACTATATCATCTGTTAAATAAATTAATAAATACTAGTAAATAATTAATTAAATATGAAGGTTTACTTTAATACAATATAATATTTTATAATATTTATAATCAAATATATTTAATACGTAAAATAGTTTATCTTAAATATGTATTCATTCAATTAAAAAAGGATATTTTAATATATTTATTTATTTATTAAAGCAATTAAGCACCACAGGAAAGAGAAGTAAATATTTAAAAATAAAGGCTCTTCTTCCCATGTAAATAAATAAACAATTACTTGAGTAATTAATAAATGAGTACTAAATTAATATATAATAGTTAATTTAAATTAAGTACATATTGCTAAATACAAATATATTACACATACTACATAATGCATATTATGTAACAAATATTTTTACAAAATTAAACCAAAATTGTTTTATTTTACTCGAAAAAACTTTTTTTTTCACAAAAATTACAATTGTAATAACTGTTTGTGTTAAGATTTGGTCGTTACTTAAATAATTATTTATTAAATTTACCAAAAGAAAATATATAACATATTTAACATATATATATATATATATATATATAGTATATATATATATTTCTGTAGTAAGTAATAATTGAGTTAAAGTAGCACACATATATAATAATACAATTCCCATTGTGAATCAATATGTATGTAAAACATTTACATTAGGTAAGCTAAATGACTGAATGAATAAATAAGTAAGATGCATTAATATTAAAACTTTCAATTTCTGTAGTAACTAAATAATTGAGTAAAGTGAAAATAAATGACTGAATGAATAAATAAGTAAGATGCATTAATATTAAAACTTTCATCTTTGTTTAGTAAATAAATATATCAAAATAAACACTGAATATAAATATTTACAAAAATAAATAAATACCAAAATAACACTTGTTTACTCATTTTCGATTTCTTTATTTACTCATGAATTTTTATCTTTTTATCTTTTACAGTAGGTCTGATGCAGAAAGCAGAAGCAATAAGTGGTGACATAACAATGCCAGTCAGTGATTAACATGAAAACAAGTGAATCTGACTATACAGTCAAAGATGTTGTGAAATGTAAAAATTTTCTCTGATGTCTGACCTTCATAACTACAGCTGAAAGTGACCAGGCAGGTGGAGAATCAAAGCTAACATTCATCTTTAATGAGGCTCAAGAAGGTGTCACCCTCTGCCTCCTGTCTGCGCCAGCTGACCAATGCAGCTGGTTCACACCGACCCACCCTTTAACCATCCCAGCCGCCCTCCAGCCGACCAGCTACACTGCCATATGCTTGTGTGTCAACTATGTGTGCATCCAAACCACGCCTGGGTCTATTTATGCAGGAGACAAAATCACAGGAAATACAGATCTAAGATGGACAGTCCATCGTTTCCACAGCCAATTGCTCTTAAATATCCGCTCTACGAACAATTCACCTAATTGTGCCGGGAGGACAATATTTATGCATGAGGTCTTTGGGTCACAGTGTGCTTGGGAGGTCTGCATGAATTCCACTACAGTACAAGGGGTGATGACTGACGGGGCCAAGCTGTGACTACAGTTAGAACGGACGCAACAAGTAAAAATCGACCGAGTGACCGCTGCGCTATTTGATGTCAACAGATCCATTTGGAAGTGAGTCAAATTCCATTCCCATTACTTTCCCAAACGTTGATGTGCCATAGACGCGACACTAAATAGAGGCCACTGTAAAAAAAAAAAAAAAAAAAAGCATTTCTCTCAGATGGTGTGGCACACACACACACACACACACACACACACACACACACACACAGCTTTAGGCAACTCTACAAGCATTTCTCTCAGATATCTCATTCTTCTTGCTTATTTTTTTCCCTTGTTACCATCTGAATGTTTTCGCTACCAGCGGCACATTTCGGTCTTTTTTTTTTTTTTTGCACGTGCAACTCTCCGATGGTTTCATCTCCAACCTCTCTAGATCTACTAAGAAGTGGATGCGGTTCTTCAACATGCTGGATGGAAAACCACAACCCACCTACTCTCAGCAGACATTCAACATCGCTTAGGGGAATCTAAAATGGGTGTCCTAAAGCTTCTCCCCCGAAATTTCCCTGCAGCGCCAAAGAGATTTCCTTTGAAAAGAAACAAAGGCACACCCGCCACCAGCCGAGCCGAGTGGAGCTCCATTCGACCGATTCCGTTCCCGCCAGCTATTTCAGCATGTTTTTACTCTAACACAGATCAAATTAGAAGCATTGTGATGTCATGCGTGGATATGCTATAACAGATGGGGTGGGGAAGCAGAGATAAAAGTCTCATTCTATTGTGACAACTCCATTTCAATACAAGGCTTAAGCAAAATGCAAACAAACATTATATGAGAAGTATGGGCCCATGCAGCTATTATACATTCAAACCTACAAGCCTTAGAGTGCGTGAAGGAAATCTCTGCTACTTTTCCCCCTGGTTTGCCATGCGTTTCCAATTATCCTGTACGTTCTCTTTCCAAACACGTTGTGTTCGCGTCAGTCACAATTGGGTCACAGTGATGGTCATTTATCGCTAACTGCTTGATTTAATGCAATTATTAAATAGAGAGTTTGGAACGTTTTCGGTTTATTCGCTACACATTGTCACGCTTAACGCGAGCGACGCGACGCAAGCAGAAAAACAGCTTCATTAATTAAACGGGAAGCGTTCCGGTTTTGTTGCGTCGCGGTTGGAGATGGGGCGTGAATCTCATCAGAGTCCTAGAACGCAATGCCGTGCTGCAGTACTGCTTCAAGACATACATTAAACACTTTGACAGCTTAATTTCGCTAAAACATCACACGTTTACCGGCTCCAAAGCACCTGAGCAACGTAATGTAAACGCAGCTACGCGGGAGCAGGGGATCAGCGAGTGTTGCGTTTAGATCAGCGTTCGTGCAAATCAAATAGCTGCATTTATTATCACAATATTTTAACTATTTATAAAACATTCTTTATACTAAGTAAATAATAAAGAAGATATTCCATAACTCACGGTTATGCGTGGGGAATATTCTTCTTGCCCTGATAGCCAGACATCTTCTTTATGCTCTATTCCCTTTGATGAACCGCCATATCACTGTGAGAATGGATGCAACGATCTGTTTGGGAGGGAAATGGCTTTGGTTTAGGACAGTTTTCTCTAGTCCTTTAGGGATTAAGAGGCGAACTGAGGAGGTAAAAGCGCTAGAAATGTAAAGGACAAAGGACCCAGTGCCCAATAATCTCCTCTCCACTGATGCACCAAGTCCACCCAGACAGTCTGAGACAAAACGAGAGATTTTCATAGCGGAGAGCAAAAGCGCGCGCATGCGCACAACCCCGCCCTGGATAGCCTGCAGCTCCTCCTCTGAGTCCACAGAGAGGGTGACCAGTGTTTCAGACAATGGGTTTAATGGCACACACGGATCAGTGTTTGCATGACCTGATCGAAAATGACGGAAAACAAAAACTGTGTGATGAATAATAAACATAATTTGCATGCAAAAACGATTATGGAGATTAATACGAGTGTCAGTGACCTGGCATTTGTATTGAGTATTAATTAAAAAATACATTAAAATGTGTTTAATAGATTAACATCATTCTCTTACTATAATCATATATTATATATATATATAATATCTATACTATATATATATATATATTACGATATAAAGTAAAAGGCATATGGATCTTAGGGAATGTAAGTTGGTTAAATCGTATAGTAGGCTATACAAATAAGTATTCTTATATAATAGATATATATTATTATATATAATAATATATATATATATATATATTATATATAATAATATATATATCTACTGTATTATCATTATATTATTCATTGTCAGATATAGGTATAAATTATGTTAAAATATATTTTTTCTAAACAACCTTAATAATCTCGACACACAGTCAATAATACAATATAAACATAAAAATAAATTAATACGATAGAGAAAGACAATTTCACAAAGTTTATTGCAAAGCTTTGTGTTAGTATTCAAATTAAAAGTAGCCCTAAGTAACTCTCTTGTATCATGGGCTGCAAGGATGTGTGTCAAATCATTTTTCTACTTTGACTCTTATGTTTTGAAAATAAGTGCTTTCGATAAGCTGTGTGCACAGTAATCAATAAAATGTGACTCTTTAAAGACATTTAAATTTAGATAAAAACAAAAAAAATAAACTGTGATGGGCAACACAACAATTTATGTTTTGCAAGTTTAGCGCTTACCAAATTTAGAACAGTAGTTACTACCCCACATAATGCCTTCTTAAAGTTAATCTTTTGCCCAAATCTTAGTTTTTAATCATGCAACCATACAGTCACATATCCAGGGTCTTCGGCTGATCTGGGCTCAGTGCAGGAGACCTAACAGTATTGATATCTCCTGCAGTCATAAGGGCCTATCAGTGAAGGAAACAAAACCTAATTATGACACAAAAGAAGCAAAGAGTGACTTTAAATCACACTTCTGCCAAACATAGAGCAATTTCCTGCATGGTATATTGGCTGACAGAGACATTTTTCTTGACTGTGTAGGATCATGTTACCATGTATAAAAGCTCATATCATTCTGACAACATTCAGTGAAAAGACTATATACTATTCTCCTCTTTTGGTCTCCTGAATATGAAATAAAGGTCCCAAGTTAATTCAGCCCCATTGGGGCGTGACTTCAATCACAGCTCAGCATCACTGTCACTGTAACTATGGTTACTGCATCCAGATCCACAGGCCCACACACATACAGCCTCTTGAATACTCGGGCTCTTAGGAACAACAACTGGACTGTAAAAAAAAACCTTATTGAATGTTTTAATCATTCATCATTTTTAAGGTTTAGTACACTTATTTTGAAAAATGACCTGTTTGTTAGAAGGGCTTCATCCTGGATTTCTAAATAAAATAAGTCTCTAAACTATGTATAATGACTCATTTTTTTTTTTATGTATAGTTTACCTTTTTTTTTTTTTTTTTTGAGAACAAACAAATATCTCAAGCCTAAAATATTCATAATTTTATTCAACTTCAACAAGAAATATTGCAAAGTCAGCTGGTTATCACAAAATAAGCCCAGACAGGGTGATCCGATTCTGTAACATCCTAAAGGGACATATTTCATGATAGTGATCACCTCACTGTACATTGTCACATATTTCTACATACTCAGTAAATAGACAATGAGTTGAAATTATTCTGTCATATGAGACGAAAGAGAGTGCAGAGTGAAACTAGCAGTTTAGGAGATTGATTGAGTCAAATATAAAGTTTAGAGGTTATTGTGCATAAATATTTGACAACAACATTGCGACTGACCGATCAGAATCAAGCATTCTGCAAATTATTAGCTGTGTATGTAATATAGACTGCAAATTAGTAGAACATAAAAAAGTACTACTTTTAAATAAGTACAAAAACAATCATTAAACAATTTAGGGTGTCAACTTTAAAAAAATTTAAAATATTTTTAGAATGATTTGTAAACCAGTATAACCATAATTGAATTCTACAGCTCCCCTTTTAGCTACAATATGGAAATATTTTCAAATCTAGATACATAAATATACTCCAAGCAAGGTTTTTTTTTTTTTTTTCTTTTTTTGAAAATCACAGCTTTTTTGTCTGGTTGATTGTTATTATAATCAAAGGAGGCTGCATCTGAATGAAGATGTTTTCCATGCACAGTGTTAATGTTTCCACCCACACGACAGTGCACAATCCCTGCAGCTCTTACCTCGTCGCTTAGGTTCTGGCAGAATCTCTTTTCCAGTACTTCTCCTGATCTCTCCACCTTTCGTGGTTTGGGAGATATCCTTCTGCCTCCTACGACTCACTGACCTTTCCTGAGGACAGCGAAGTTCAAAGTCCAGCGTCTTGTTCTCAGCCGAGCCCCCTCCACCGGGCAGAACATGCCACAGAATTTCTGCCGTGGCTGGTTGGGGGCTGGAGCTCCCCATGTTCTGGAAGAATGGCACATCTCCGCAGCAGACATTTCTCTCTCAGTGAATACTGTCAGATGGATGCAAATTCGTGTAAACCTCCGGCTGAGAGCTCTGTGGACACTAAATGTTAGTTTTCCCATTAGAGGTGAGAAACAACATTGTATGTGGAGGGCGAGGAGGTTCCTGTACATGTCAGAGAAATCTTAAAAGAATACTAACGGAATGTAAACATTTAAATGAAGTGAAATAATAAAAACAATCCATTAGCATTTCTTCAGGATTTTTTACTACATGAGTCGCCAAAACAATACATTTTATTATCCACACCATTCAGCCCTGCATATTAATATGCAATTGATCGCAAACCCCTTTAGAAAAGATGCCTACTCATGTTGAACAATCTGTTGAATAATACAATAACACAAAGAACGAATGCAAATAAATGTGCACCGTGCAAATGATGTTGTTATTAAACCATACACATCATGATTTGATAGTATTATATCTACTGAAGCGATGACAAACATTCAGAGAAAATCCAGAGATGTTACCGTTTATTTATTAGACGCGCGAGACCGACGGAGGATGAGGTGACGCTCTGCTGGAGAGAGGAGAGAGGAGAAACAGCGGAAGCGATGCGGGGTTTTGAGGGAGTTGCAAAGATGTGGTAATGTGTCCATATCTGGAGGGCTTTTTCCCCCGGATGACTTGGTCACCCTTAATGCCTGGCTGTGAGAGATTCCTTTGTAAGCAATCGCTGTGTTTTTGGGGAACACGCGCTGGTGGGTCGGATGTGGGTACACAAAGAGAAAATGTATGGTCGGTGCAGCGTTGTAGAACAGATAATGACTCTTAATTTTTATTATTATTTATTTTTATCCGCGGTCCTGAGTTCGCCGTCCCCGTCGATAGCTGGAAGAGCCAAACGCCCATGCAGGTTAAAGTTAGGGGCGCTGTCCGTTCAGCACCACGCGCGGAGGTTATAGGAATGATCCACTGTTTATATGATCTGGGTTATGAGTGGAAGCCTCACAGGAACGCGTATGCTTCTATGCTCCATCTGGATTATTTTTTATGCACACATGTGTCAGATGGGCGTACAGTAGCTGATATGTACAGTATTTGGCCGCCGTGTTACGTCTTGTTTAAAGAGCGGGAATTTAACGATTCTATTTTATTTTTTTTCTGGATTATTTTGGTAATTATGAGGAAAATATTTTTGGGGGAAATGTAATTCTATTACCTTTACTGTCTGTAGCTACATTATGGGGACAATTTAGATTATATATATATTAAAAAAAAAATATATTTTTTTTTTTGTTTAGTGTTGTTTAAGCAGAATTAATAATTAAAAGAGGGGAAAAGAAAAAAAATTGTTAATGTTAAAATTGGAAAACATTTTTTTTCTGTAGATTATTTTGTGGTGTTTTCATCTGGTTTTTTATGTCGGTAAGCCATTTTTGTAATTTAATATATATAAACTGTGTTCTTGTCCCTGGAATTCTTTTACTTTCGTGTTGAGATAAAAAGTGCATAGCTAAAACTGAAATAGATATATTTTTAATCTCTGCCTTATAAAACTAATTCTTTTTATTGGGCAAGCTAGCTTTTAATTGAACATTTGTAGGGTATTATTTATTTATTTATTTATTTTTTTTTTTTTTGTTGTTGTTGTTTTGATTTGTATTTCTTTTCATATTTTTGCTTGTTGTATTTTTTTATAAAGTGTATTATTTGTTTTTGTTAAGCGCTTTGAGATTCCAATTTAAAGGCGCGCTTATAGAAAATAAAGTTTATTTCTATATCTATATATGTATATATATTATATATATATATATATATATATATATATATATATAAAATTAATTGTATATTTTATATTCTATTCAAATGTGCTAAATAGCATATTGATCCTCACTATATATATATATACATAAAACACTAAATTAACAAAATATGGTGATATTTCTTGTTCTTTATATATATATATATATATATATATATATATATATATATATATATATATATATATATATATATGCATAAAAATAGTTACCAGCAAACTCCTTAGTATCAGTGTCTGTACATGTTGACATGTATTAACCAATTAGCCAAATAGCCTACTTTCAGTGAAGCTACCTAAGTCACGGGCAAAAATAAAAAAACATTAGCAGTTTTTTTGCAATTAGATTCGAAACAAAACTGATAAATATATAATAATATGTGGTTCAGTGAGTCTAAGCAGAGTCAGTAACTGCTCTAATTGATTCAATGTTTTTCTTTTCTTTTTTTTTTTTCTTGAGCTGGTAAAAGAACCGTCTCATCGTGTTCAGAAATCGGAATACTGGTCACGTGCTAGTAGCCATGTTTTGAACCTCTGGGAAGATCGGACTCATAAGATTCATTAGCTCGCGTGAGTCGACTGCACTGAAGAACGGCTGACATCATTCTTTTTCAGAACGAGACATGAAAAAGATTCATTAAAAATCAAAACACCAAATCACGTTAAGTCATCGTTCTGGACGATAGCATTAAAAAAGAAGAACTATAACAAAGATTAATTAAAAAGAATCAAAACACACGAGTCATTCGTTGGGTAATCTAATTATTCTGAGAATATACAGAGTTCGCTTAGAAAGTAAAAAAGCTAAGACGTTTTTTCGCACATTTTATTTATTTTTTCATTTGGTATTGTTTGCTGTGTATGTTTATAAACAAATATTAGGCGGTGGAACATTTCGATGGAGAGTCACTCACTAGAGACCCACAGTTCTGTTTGCTTCTCCAAAGCAGCCACACAATAATAGCTCCAAAAGCCCAGTTTCCATAACAACAGCATGTGTCCTCACACTCAAAAGAGTTCCTGCTTTAGCTACTGTCTCTGAGGCTGTCGGACCGAGGGGGAGAAAGTGAGAAAGACAGTTTGTCCCACAAAAGATCAACCCGTTTCATTCAATTCTCAGACATAAAAACTGTATGCATAAAAAATTGTATACATAAAACTGACGCTGCAAAGAGAGAACTTAGCAGACACTTCCAAACCACTTCCCTGGTTAACAGAAGTCATTATGTGGCTTAGATAATGGTCTTTTGGGAGCACACACACACACACATACACACCACAACACACACACACATACTATCAATAAGCATGCATACTTCAGTCATCATTGACTACGGAACCTCCGAACACCTGTTTCAGCCAATCACACAGACGGGAATTCAATCACAGCTCCTCCCACTACAGCCTATGCGGTAGAATATGGTACTCACAGGAACTCACTTTATTACCTATATTATTTGAAGGAGCATGCTTATTTTACTGCTAAAAAGCTTAAATTTACATACAAAGTCGCTACATGTGACAAATTATTTAGAACATTTAACCTCGGATACTTTTGATTGTTGTATAGCTGTGTGAATATGGCACACTTGGATAAAATAAGATGCAATTAATCATGGCAAAACAACGTCATGGTACGTACTTCTGCGGATTTCCACTGTATTGTGATTAATGTTGCATCCTCTGGCTCAGTATGAAACGCCAATGCAGGTGTTGCAACAACTGCTGATCATCAAATTTGGCTTTGCAATGCTATTTAAAAGCGTGATGAGGACCTGACAGCGGCAAACTGGGGGAAAAAAAGACGTGTAGTTGTAGGCACACGTATCCATAAACAGACACCAACGTTTTGGAATTACAATGATGTCGTTCCTCACCCAGTGCGTGTTTCAGCCAGAAAACGAGGGACACACCCTAATTTCCCATTTGCGCAACTAGAGGGCAGACGAAGTATCGCTTTTAGACTGTCAAAGCATCTAAACTCGTTGTTCGTTTAATTAAATTAAAGCCATGGTGAACTTTCATAAAGGCAAGTCAGGCGTTAGGTCGGGTAAAATAGGTGTTTTATCTCTTAGCTCTGGGTAAATGCGCCGAGCGGTTATAATAGGTCCTATAGGCACCAACATTTAAATTTGTGCAAGCAAAAACCAATGGATGACATGCGATTCCATACATAATCAGCTGTTCTGCGAACAGTTGACTAGTAATAACCAATCAAAGGGAAGATGAAGCAATTTCATCAAACTGAATATCATATAACGGGCCTTCATAATTGATACTGTGGTGCTCATTGTTAACGCTCCGTGAGTACTCACTAAGGAGCTGCCAGCAAGAGACTGTGAACTAATTGACAGAAATCAATTGACATGAGCCACAAATAGTGATGATGATGGCATGAACTCGTTGCAAGGCTAACATGATTTAAGATGTAAGATAGTGTTGCCGGAGAGGTCGCCAGAATGGTTCGTAATTCATGTTTAGGAGGAGCACTGGCGCATGCTTAACCATCACATGTCAATGAGAATTAAGTCAACATACTAATGGGGAGGAATGGGGCTGAGATCGATGTCTAACTTGGAAGTTTGTGTGTATTATAGACAACTGATTTATGATTGAAACGGGACCTTCATGACGTTCCCCACCATCTCGATCCTGTCTCTGGTGTCAGTCGGGATCCAAAAGTAATCCATCTCACGGAAGTCGTGCAACAACGGGATCGGCTTTGGGTGTGTGAACTTGTATAGGTACCGGGAAGACAAGATGCTGACACCAGGTCGAATTCCCCAGACCTTCCCAGCCTGGAGGAGATAAAATATGGGCTGATGCTGTCGTTCTGATGTGGTTGCGAGTATTGCTGGATGCTTAGATACTGGTATACAAAAAAGGGCACCTTTAAAGTCTTTCAAGTATAATGCGTATATAAAGGGTTTTTAAAAGTCATACAAGTAATTCATAACGTGCTTTGGACTACATTAGATCTTGTTGTGCCGTAATTATAACCAAATGTTTAAAAATGGCTTAGTTTACCAATGAATTGATAAGTGTAATGGGGGTTACAAGTATTATATGTCTTAGGAGGTGTCTTACAAGGCATTAATTTAAATGCATTAAAACTAAATTTTATAATGCATTTTGATAAGTAAATTTGTTACAAAACAAAAAAAAGATTGACACTGAGCAACAGTCATAGTGATGCTTGACCTTAAACAATAAAGTTTATTTTTTTATTAAACTAAACTTACAAAAAAATAAAAAGACATGAGACTGGAAGCTGCCTACAGAGTTATTTTTTTTTTTTAGGTACATTAACAAAATTCCCTTAATAACCAGTGTTAACAACATGGTTCCTGAATATTTTTAAAGAGAATATTTATAAATATTGAGCACATTGGAAATGTCTCACAAACATGAAAAAAAGATGTTGGTGACAACTGTGACACAAACAAAACAAAACAATGCAGATTGTTCTTTAAAATTTTTAATTTTCGAAAACTTTTATCATTGTCCAACGGGGAAGAAAAAAAGATTATTAACAAATCAATAACTTACAATTAATTTTAATCATCGAATGAAGTCTAAAGAAGTATTTCCACAAAGGAGGTTTCTTTGTGAGAAAGAAAGAACTTAAACCTTTAACTATCATGTACCTTCTCTTCTAGTTTGCCTTGATTGTTCAAGACTTTAAAAAATCCAAAGCATATAAGAAACCTTCCAAAACTCATGTTCACCAAGATGGTGCAAAACAACAAAAAGAACGAGCTTGTGGCACAAAACACGCACATGATGACAGGAAATGATGACAGGACGCCTTATCAAACATGATGAAGGAAACGAGGCACAAAGTTCATAAGAGTTGAGTTCTCAGTTGGTTTTGGCAGCTGTGTTCGAGAAGTGGATCCTCATATAGACCAAAGGAAATGTGCTCACACATCCAAAACACACTTAAAAAGAGACAAAAACACAGCTAGACTTGAGGATAATTCACTCTAAATTAAACCCTGTTCTCAAAGATGGATGTTCATGTCCAGGATAGCACAGTCACCTGTGGTGCTGGAGTGTTTTTCGTTGGTTTTCTTCAACTAAATTGTGGTGCTTGACTGTTTTACTGTGTAAGTTTGTTTTTTCAATAGTAAATCCTCCCACGCCCAATAATTTCCAAATTCCCCTGCCATCATTATTCCAACCTTTTTAGAGATATTATTGAAGAAACCCCCAAGCTTCTCTTTTGTTTTCCAGTTTTATCGTCCTAAATTACTATCCCACACATTTGTCAAATGGAAAAAAGAAGTAGCACGGACATTTTCTTCAAGCTTTCTACTTTTTTTGTGGAAGTAAAAACCACAGATAAGAAAATCCAAGATAGGTTTTGCCAAACACATAAGTTTTTTGAGTAAATATGGACAGAAATGTAATTTTTGTTTTATGAGTAATTGAAAAGGTTTGGTGGTAAAACCAATTCAAGAAGTCCCCTGACCCAACTGGACCAGGTCCCCCCCTTTTGTAGCAAGAATTCCTCTCAGTCTGAAGCTAAGGTTAACTGTGCATAGTGCAAAAGTATGGCCTGATGCCTAAGTACCAATCCACAGGTCCCTGATTATGTTTTAATGGAAGGAAACTACAAAAACAACACACAACCAACAGATAAAACCAGATAAAACCATAACTTTTTTTTATTTTTTTTTTCATACAGGGCTCCGTCAGCCCCATTAGAACTGGTTTTTATTTTTTTATCGTTATGTTTCATGAGTATGAAAAAAAAAACAAAAAAGAAGTTAAACAGTTGTTTGTTTCTCTGTTCCAGAAAAAAAAAAAAAAAAAAAAAGAGTAACAGGTGTTGTCTCTGTCAGGGTTGTGTAAAAGATTATGCAAACCTTGGTATAAAATTGCATGTGATTCAGTCATAAACATATAATGTCCGAGTTATTAAATTTTCCATCCTCACCAAGTGAGTTTGGGGTCTACGGAGAGCCCTATCCTTCCCAAAACACTTCCAAGTCCATCATCCTGGCGTTCCGCCCTTGAAGTCAATAAAAAAAAAAAAAACTAAATTGGTAGCATTTGTAGAAATAAATAATGCGCTTAGGCATGCTCGTATAACTTCAATAATTTATAGATTTTGGTTGATTCCATTTTAAGGGGGGAAAACTAGGGGGGATTCTTTATCACCTTTTGGGTCATCTGAGTGGACCAAAACGGGATGTTTTTTGCCTCCTAGCTGAATCGAGCTAGTGTGGAGCTAGCATGTGTGCATTTGGTTTCATGCAATACTCCAAATACTTCCAAAATGTAATAGTACTACTAAAGGGGTGTTAGAACATTCACAACTGGAAAGGGATACAGACAATGGTAACGTGAAAGAAAAGGACCTGAAATGAGGAGAAGTTTATTACTTCGCTTTCCAAAATGGAAAGGCTAATTAAAGGAATTACTAAAAAAGGGAGAAATGTTGCTGAAACGACTAAAAGGGGTAGAAAGGGGCAGCAGGGGGCTTCTTCGTACAAACTGCAACCTTCTCCCTAATCCACCTGCGCCATGCCTGAGGCACTTGATCAGATCTGTGTTCAAATGGAGCTTGCAGGGGGAGTTGTCAGTCTTTTCCCAATATAGACCCTGTTTTAGAGATACAAGACAAAAGAAAGAGGAATTCAAAAGTCAAACACTTCATATGTGAAATATTGCACTGTTGTTCAAGGAATAGTTCACCCAAAAATACAAATTTAGTCATTGTTTACTCACCCTCATGTCGTTTTAAGCCTGTATGTGTTTCTTTCTTATGTTGAGCACAAAAGAAAATATTTTGAAGAAGCAAACAGTTGTTGGTTCCCATTGACTTTCATAGTAATTCTTACCTACTGTGGAAGTCAATGGAGACCAACAACTGTTTGTTTCTTCAAAAGTCTTCAAACTATCTTCTTTTGTGTCTAACATAAAAAATAAAATAAAAAAAAAATAAAACTCATACAGGTTTAAAACGACATGAGGGTATAGAAACCCTTTTCCGCCACTGAATAATAAAAATGGTAACTGCGACTTTTTATCTCACATATCTGAATTTTTTAATCACAATTGCGAGATATAAGCTCTCAATTGCGAGTTATAAAGTCAGAATTGTGGGATATAAAGTCGCGATTCTGGGAACATAGTCTTTTTTCCCCTCAAAATTGGACTTTATAACTTGCAGTTGCGAGTTTATATCTCACAATTCTGAGAAAAAAAGACGAATTGTGAGATAAAAGTCGCAATAACCTGTTTTATTTTTATTCAGTGGAGCAAACAGGCTTCCATATGAGGGAGTAAGTAAATGATGACTACATTTGAACTGTGAACTTTCCTTTAAGATACATACTAATCAGTGGTGTGTTAGTCGTCGGTGGTGTAATATGAACACTGTTACACCATTATTGACGGGAATAAGATTTTGTGATGCAATCTACGGTTGGGGTTGGGGCAAAGATTTTCCAGGCAGATTTTTCAACAGTTTTGAGTTTATTTATTGTTTCACTGGGAATGAGAGTTGTGTTTCATAGCTAGTCTGAAAAAAACTAGTTGTGAGCTTTGACAAAATTGCATGAGGTATGCTGTCAATATCCCGACCTGTTTTCCTGAACGCAGAATCGTAGTGTCACCTGCATAAGCGGGAAAGATGCTTACATTGCACACATTTTGTAATATCTTAAGTGTAATAGTTTATATACTTTTCTGTTTACAGGTAATGTTTGTCAATCTAATTTATCCCCTTAACCAGGATTCTATGGAACCGGAAAATCCAAAGGAAGTTAGAATCAATAATGGTGAGCGTCATTGGGTACTCAGGAAAAAGGTGGATATGTGAGTGTTGATGGGCCGTTTGTAGTCGAAGTAATCATCCTTTCAATTGGCGTTCAGAAAGTAGCCTGTATTTACAAGAAGTTTTGAGTACGAATGAAAGGAGTACCCAAGCAAAACCTTGTAGTACGATCTGGGAAATTCAAGTGAATTATACATACGCATGAATTGCCTAGTGTTGATTAGAACACACTGTGGGAAAAAACTGATCTATGATTATAATATCATATAATAAACGTAAATCTCATAAAACGATCAGCGAGCAGCGAATCTCTCTCTCTCTTCTCTCTTTAGAACTAACAATCATTCAAAAATTATAATGGAATTATAATTAATAATTTTGCAAGTATTTTGTAATTTAAATGCGTGTGACAATTATTTTCAAGGCCCTGATGTGAGGAAACAAGTTATTTACTAACACGTCACGGGTTGCTTTGTGTACTCCCAAAATGTTAGCGCTTGAAGGCGGGAATAAACTACACATGGTGTGGAGTGTGTGTTGGTGTTTTTAAGAAGTGTCTACCGAGACCACGGACCAGGATGTGGGACAGAAGCAGGCGAGGGGCTAAAACCTTTGAGGAAATCTCAGCAGAGAAGATGCTCCCCCTTTCTTCATGGCTCCTGACTTCCTCATTTTTGAGAGTCACTGCTGAACGCAGCGGGTGACGGAAATGAAAACTTCCCTGGCAGAAAGATAAATCATCCAACACATCTTACCGCCTGCAAACTTTGTTTTGAGCCAGAAAAAAACAACAACAACAACAACAAAAAAAAAAACACCATAGGTGTGTCACAAAACTAAAACAAACAAAACATAATGAAAATAGACATAAAAATATGTCTACTATAATAGTAGTTATATACTATAGTATAGTAATATATAGTAATATATACTATAATAGTAGTTAACAGTAATCTCTAGTGCTTACTTAGGCGGAATATTCTCAGGTCTACTTGACCAGTCTGCGACCCAGTCTGAATCCTTCATTAAGATGTCCTCATCTCTGATCTCCTCCATGACTTCCTCCTGAGTGGACACAGACACACACCCAAACACAAGCTCAGCCAGGTAATGAAGATAAGCCAGAGTACATTCCATCAATTAGAAAATCCACAATGTTCTCAAGAGGAAGTACCTGACTGTCCCTCCTCATGTCCACGTCGAAAATGATCTGGCCTTCATCCTGAGGACTGTGAGGTCGAGGAGGGCTGTGGGACACAGCAGTTTGAAGTAAGCTAAGAATTGTCATTAAAATGACCTTTGTATGACTTCAGAAGGTAATTTTATGATCATTTGTTGCCATTTTGTCCCAACAGCTTTCATTTTATTGGAAAACAGCAGCTTGGACATTCTGCTAAAAATCTCCTTTTGTGCTTCCCAGCACAAAGACATTCATACAGGTTTAGAACGGCAGTTTTCATTTCTGTTTGAACAGTGCTTGAGAGAACATTAGTCTGTGTACATATGAGAGAGGAACACTCCACTCATACCAAAAACTCACCTTAGGTGACATTTGTAGATTGTATATATAAGCCAGAGTACATTCCATCAATTAGAAAAATCCACAATGTTCTCAAGAGGAAGTACCTGACTGTCCCCTCCTCATGTACACATCGTAAAATGATCTGGCCTTCATCCTGAGGAGTGTGAGGTCGAGGAGGGCTGGGGACACAGCAGCTTCTGAAGTAAAGCTAAGAATTGTCATTAACATGACATTTGTATGACTTAAGAAGGTACTTGTTGATCATTTGCTGCCATTTTTTTGTCCCAACAGCTTCATTTTATGGAAAAGAGCAGCTTGATATTCTACTAAAATCTCCCTTTTGTGTTCCCCAGCACAAAGACATTCATACAGGTTTAGGAACGGGCAGTTTTCATTTCTGTGTGAACAGTGCTTGAGAGAACATTAGTCTGAGTACATTTGGAGAGAGGAACACTGTATTCTACTGTAAACTCACTCAGCCGGAGCAGATAAGGGCCTTATGTCTTTATCCTATCAGCTGAATATATGAATGGAAACAAAATTATAAATGCAACACTCCATTTTTCATGAGCTTAACTCAAAAGATTCAAGACTTTTCTATGTACACAAAAGGCCTATTTCAATTGAACATTCAATTCACGGGCAACAGTCGGTGAGACTCGCAGTCAAAATGCCAATTGCATGCTTCCTCTCTAAAACTTCGCTTTACATCTGTAAGTACTTGTGCTGCGTGATAAACTGCACATTTTAGAGTGGCCTTTTATTGTGGCTACCTAAGGCACACCCCTGTGCAATAACTATGCTATCTAATCAGTATCTTGATATGCTACACCTGTGAGGTGGATGGATTATCTCGCAAAGGAGAGAAGTGTCATGATTTAGACAGATTTGTGAACAATATTTGAGAGAAATAGGCCTTTTGTGTACATAGAAAAAAGTCTTAGATCTTTGAGTTCAGCTCATGAAAAATGGGGGCAAAAATAAAAGTGTTGCGTTTATAATTTTGTTCACTATATATAAACGTGGACTATGTAAACAACATCTTAAAGGGATAGTTCACCCAAAAATAACAATTGTGTCTTGTGTCCTTTCATGTTGTATGTTTTCTAATTTGCACTCATTTCTCATACATGCTTGGCATGTGTTACGTTTTTAGGGTTAGTAAGGTTTTTGGGTTTTGTGGCATATATATAACATAAATATGGTGTCTACCTGCCGCATGAGGAGTTACTGCGGCTGGATTCGTGCTGGGCATCTAGCAGGATTTTTTCCATGTCTCCATTGTGGATGGAAGATGATGAGGGAACATGTTCAACGAGCCCCGAACATCCCATCATCATCATCTCACTATCTGGGCTAAAGGGGGCGGCACTGAACCCCCGGGGCAGCGGAGGAAGGAGAGAGATGTGGATTTTGCTTCCATCGCCACAACTCTAACCATGACCTAAAAAAGATTACATAACAATCCAAATAACATAATCATAAAGCTTTATTTTACTATTTTTTTTATTTATATATATATATATGAGATATATATATATTTATATAAGTATCTATATATATCATATATATATATATATATATCTATTTACATATATATTATATTTTTTTTTCAACAAAACTGGGTGTTTAGTTTTGCAAAAAATTATGCATAGACCCAAATCCAAGAACATACTATTGGGTTCTTATTTCATCACACACATCAAAGATGGAAAAAAATGAATGAATCAAAAAAAAAGCCACTAAGATATTATATATACACACTGCACAGTATTACTGTTAACTGTATTTTGTCAAATCAACGCAGCCTTGATGAGCATAATATAATATATTATATATATTTACTTTGGATCTTTTCCTATTTTTGATAAAAAGGTATGTCAAAAACTTCCTTGGACTTCCATTAAAAAAAATTTAAAAATATTGGCATGCATTGAATTTTTAAAGGTACAGTATACAGTAAAAATAAATAAATAAAATAATTAATAAAAAAGGTAATCATTTACAAAAGTAAAATGTCAGGTTGATTTTTGCAAAGACAGCCTGATAGGGAAATATACTTTAAAATAAAAGAAACGTTGTTGTGATGCAAAAAAACAAAAACAAAAAAAAAGTCATAAAAGTAGACTTAATGTTCTTTAATATATCTGATTTTGAGGTGAAAAGTGACCTGGTAATGATACTGCATCCAGTGTATATCCACCATTCAGTAAGGCACTGAGACAAACCGAGGCAGACGGTGGCAGACAGTGGGATTCACTGTAAATCGTTGGTGGTCTGGCTCAACTTCTATTTACTGTGTGGTGAACGGGCTGTAAATGCCTCCCTCTCAGACTCATTACAAGCTCACTGATACATGAGTCACACCTGACCCGACTGCTGCATGCTCTACGTGAGTCTGAGCAGGGACACACTCCTGAACGCATGGCCTGATCAACACAAACACACAGACTCCTTTTATCCACGAGTCAGGGATGTGCACTTAGCTTCCCATGTTCCCCTTTCACCCACATCTGCCGTGCTGTCTCATCACAAACGTCTGTGTTATCGCACAGTCAATCCACCGGCTCAACACACCGCTCTGGTTCCCCAGCGCATGCTGCTGACCAACCAGGATGAGCTAAGTATTAACCAAATGCCTCGCGGGCCACTTCCAGGAAAACAAAAAGAGGAAGACAAAGAAGGTCAGCATGACTTCCTTGGGTTGAGCAAACATGGATCATGTGACAAGGGCCTGCTTTAACTCTACTCGGATACATCTTCCTGTCAGTATGGATGAGCATGCATGTCTCTGTCCCATCCTCTAGCGCTGCTAGAGACGACTGACCTTTGTCTCAATCCACTGACACAAACAGTGTTGCTGTAGCGGCGGACAAGCTGAACATTCTGGCCAACGGTGGAACATTACTTTGGCTGTCATCAGGGAATATATAGAGATCAAAAGATCAGATGATAGTATTACACAGGCTCGTTTATGAAACGCTAAAGCATCACGGCTGCAGAGTGATCAATGTGTGGCTCTGGTAGACAAATAAGCTATTGGGTGAAACTTACTAAAACAGGCCATATTTAATCTTAAACTAAAAAAATAAAATATTTAAAAAAGGACAAAAATTAAGTCTGGACATGTTGCTATTTTTTAGTATTTCTTATATTTTATTTTTATTTTATTATCTTTCACACACTCACATACACATTATACGAGACAAGTAATTGTAGACAATTGACATTATATTTAAAAAGCCATGATTTATGCTTAAACTGCTGATTACCAAACTACATTTGTTTATTCAGAACAAATACAGAACATTATCAACTTTTCATTAAAACAAGATCGCCACGAAAGTTCGTCCCTGCTTTTGATTTTATGGAAGAATTATGACCCAGTCAGACCGGACATGTTCTTGACTGGTTTTGAGAGATTTGTTGTATTAGATCTTTGGCTGTGGGCAAAGTCTCTTCACACGTCCTCCAGCTAGCACTCATCATGTCTAGTACACAGCCAGATGCATCCAAATGGTCAAACAAAGACTGTTAAGCTGAGCCCACATTTGCCCATCTGTTACACTAAAAGAACTTGGCCAACATTAAGATGTTATTTCACTTCCCCTATATAACTAGTGCGTGCGAAAGCTGTGGTCATCAAATCACTGCATTGAAAACTGGCCAAAAAAAGTCAGTCTCATCTGTGGGAAGTTTTATGAGTTAATGGAGCTGTGGTGATGATGATACAGTTTCAGTAATCTCAGTGAATGAGTATAAAACACAACGCCATAAAATTCATATTGAGGAAACAAAATCACCCTTTTTATTTTTTTTTATCAATTTTGTTGTATTGTTTTGTCATTTTGTAAAAAATTTTAAAACATCTACTTTTTTTTTACGTTTTTAGGTTTAGTCTACTTTAGGGGCATTTCATCTTAACTTAAAATGAGAAATGTAACTACACTTCATTTTAGTTAATGCATATTTCAAATAAAGAAATTGGTTTATTGCTTTAGCTGATAAAACCCCTGTAAAAAATAATAATTTACAGGCATCTCTTGTTAAAATGTAATAAAATATATATATATATATATATATATATATATATATATATATATATATATATATCATAAATTTTATATACATCATTTTATTCCTTTCTAATATCCTTGAGCATTAAAAACCATAATTTTGCCGTTTTCCATGCTCTTTCCCTTTTTAGAATTAAACGTGAAGGCTAAAATGATACTTAATTTGATTTTATTTTGCTGTTAAGCCTTTAGGACACTTTTAATATATATGAAAATGAAAGATAGGAAACATCAGACACGCAAATCAAAATGTTCTGTATGAGCCGAGATCTCCATGCATTTTCCACCAGCCTTCCTCAAGAGTTACCTGTTTCATACATGAAGCAAACCCGCTGCTACTTCACGATCTCAAAATATCATGACTCACCGCCCTAAACTCACACTCCCAATTCCTATTTTCCTGGCTTTCTTCTGACACTTTCCACACGTAGGCATAGCCTGACCATATTCGCTGCCGCTACAAATAGAATTACGAATTCTACTATGGTGAACGCGCAGCCCATGAATATTAATTATGTTCTTCTGAGACCGCTTTAACTTCCCTGCACATTTTGGTCACGTAGCCTAATTCTAAATTAATTACGCGAGTCTTCGCCATTAGGTAATTGGCCAGCTTACTAACGTTCGCTTGCCAATGTCTGCCTTTCAGCCAATCAGTAAGGCGTACTGGCTCACTGCTAATTAATATTCATGAGTCACTCTTTCCATGGTAGAATGTATTAATTGGCGTCCTGAACTAGGGTCAACAGCTGTGAAGGACTAGTGACGCTTAACTAGCTTTGGTCACAGTGCGCACGCAGCTTACATTAATATTGGTTGTTTACAGTGAATGCCAGTTTAAGTACACTGCCCAAAATCAGTGGTCTTAATATTTAGACAGCGAGATTTAACTGTCTGCTCTTCGCATTTCAGAAAGCATACCAGGAATTTCAACAAGACTGATTAGTCTCCTGTAACTTTAGCGCATCTTTAGGAATCCCCACTATTTGTATCCAAAAATTGTATATATAACGACGAATTAACTGATATGGATTTTAAATAGCAGGTTGACAAATAATGTTTTTAGCAAATCCACACATACTGTATGATAATGAACTATTGTCTGTCTACTTTTTTCGCTTTCAGGTTATTTTTAAATGCATTTCATGTGGTTTTTCGTCTACTACGCCAATTAAACATTAGTTAACGAGTTAAATCTAAGTGTCAGAGGCCACTTTCTGAATCAGTTTGTTTGCAATCTCGCAGTTCACACAAAGACCTTATTTGCTGTCCCATGTCATGCATTACATGTCAAACAAATATGAACAAAAACATTTTTTTTTCTTTGAGCCTCTTCTTATAAACACACCGGAGAAACACTGGTATGTGTTACATATTTATTACACGAATAAAAATGGGGTTTCCTCAAGCATCCACAATCTCCATTATCGAGTTGCTCTAGTTCTCGCCTGTTGACATCGGCTTAGGCCAGCCTACTGAAAACGTATAGTCACACTATTGGTTTAAATTCAAGTCAAATCGCTTTTTTAAGACCCGCCTCAACACAAAACCTCAACGGCCATTGGACAGAACAGCCGTCCCAATAAACATGACGCAGTAGTATTACAGCAAACCCCGCCCTCCTTATAGCTCAAAAATGTTGACTGGAACTAAAACAAAAAAACAAGCATTTTACATGAAGTAAAATAATAAAAAGTATCAAAAACACCAATAACATACAAGTCAAAGGCTTATCTAAAAGATTTTATAGATGTCAGTGCAATACAGCGAGGTGCCACGGCTGTACATACCGTTTAACCCAGGCTCCCCGTTGTTGTCTGCTGGAGCAGCAGCGTCGGACATCGTGGCTCTGTGTAGGGCGGCTTGCACAAGACTGTTAGCGCCGCACGAACACACTCTGTGCACGCACGCACGCACGCGCACATTTGGACCTGCACGCTCAGGCATGACGGAGCCTGATCACGGATCGGACGCTTTGTGGAGGGGGTGCTTTTAAATTCGTTAATAACTGTTTTCAGTGGCTGACCTCAGAACTGTTATGGGAGCGCAGGTTTCCTGCAGCGCTAAAATGACGCAAATGGACTCGTATCTGATAACAAAGATACTTACATTACGTAATGGACTCAGGCTGCTTATTTATAATAACATCGCACCGTGTATATGAACGCAGTCTATGTCAATATACTAAAATGCCGTATGGTAAGCCCCATTAATTTATTTTTTAAAACATACTAGCATCTATTGTTGTTGCTGATACTTTTATAATTACCTGCAAGTCATCCAATAATGACCACTATCTTTTAAAATGTCATTAGTAACTTTTCATTTGAAGTATGTTTTTCTTTGGTCACTAGTACTTTTCCATTATACTAGTCACTACCCCAATTGTGATTTCCCCCTTCACTGATACTGGTAGCAAATTGCAAACTTTAGCCATCGAAATTTATGTGCATCTATGGTGCAACTGTTGTCCCATATTTTGACGTATACTTGAGTGAAACGGCATTTCGAAAAAACTTAATAATATACACTTGATTCTAGCACTAAATTGGTTGCTGACTGGATGAAGGCAGAAAGCTATGCATGTACGATTCGTTCACAATTAGATCAATAATATAAATTTGTTTTAAGTTTTTAGTTAAAAAAAATTTAATAATCAACCCAAAAAAAAATTCAAAAAAATAACAACCCATAGTTTTAAGTTTTTAGTTAAAAAAAAGTGTGTAATCATCCCCTGAGACCATTCAAAGAATGAATAACTAAGCAAAATTACTTTAAAATAAAAATATTTTTTAGTAAAACTTAAAAGTTGGTACCAGTGACTAACGGAAATGATAAAATAGCTTGCCATACATCCCTGGCATGTTGAGGTCTCATTTGGTGGGCATATTTCTGCCCTCACCATGCTGTTTTTTTTTTTTTTTTTTTTTGTTTAATCCGGTATTAAAAAGATTCTATCAATGCTGTTAATCTATTATGATTTTATAAATCTGAGAGTGGATATTTAGCTCCAAAATCCTTGAAGCAATGTTTAAAATCATCATATGCAAACGGTCAACTACAGAACATCCCTTGTGGTTCTCAAAAGCCTTTAATATCCTATATTAGTTTGACGTCACACTCAAAAAGCTTTTCAGTTTTGCACCAGGCATGCTTTGCAAATTCAAAGAAGAGGACATGACTCTTGTTTTTCATTGTTTGTTCCATTTATAAATACCATTTTGATATCATAATCTCTATAATCTTTCTCAACTTGTAACTCTTGAGATAGAGAGAGTGAAGACAGAAATCAGGCATGGATCACAAAGGAAAATAAACCCTGTAAGGCTGAATGACTCGTACATGAGCGAGCAGTCCAACTGGAGTGTATGTGCTTGAACAAGTGTAGATGTTAAACAACTACAGCAAACACGGCAATGCCGTCTGTGCCACAAAAAAGAAAAGGAACAGGAAAAGCTCTTTGGGCCGATGTGATGGTGAGTGTGGATATCTGAAAAGTAACAGCCGAAACCTTTTGTAGCTCTAATGGAGTGTAACGGGACAGTATGAAATGTAATAAGTAGTGATCTAAAAAATAAATCCAAAAAAAAAAAAAAAAAGAGAGAAAGAAAACACTTATTCTTGAAACAGAATTAAAACAAACTAAACAACTTGGCAGTTTCTCTGAGAAGGTTAAAAACTGTTACAATGGCACAAAATACATATGAAGGATTAAAGGACACAGGGACACATCCACATGAGTTCAAATTAGTTTTTATACAGACAACTTGAATAAACCAAAGGCAAAAAACAAAAGGAAAAAAAAAAAAGCGCATGGTTGAAATCTGTCAGATTGTTGCCCATTTCGTCCCTGGGCTCAGACTTGTGGGTAAAGGGAAAGGGATGGAGGGTACAGACACAGGTTGGCACAACATCACCAGAGCAAGGCGCGTGTCATGGTGCCACAGAGGCCGAGGCCAGGTTGCGCTCTTCTCCAGACCAGTTTGAACCAGTTTACTCAGTATTGGCAGACGCTAGTTGGCTCGACTAGTTCATTCTGTCCTGGAGTAGGCCAAGGTTGGTTATGTGATGATGGTGGCTGTCACAGAAATTATTTTTGCTAGGTCTTTTTTTCATTTTCACGTAGAGAGAGAGAGAGAGAGAGGTTCGGAGGTTTTCTTTCCCCATGACGACAGTTTTAGTTCACTTTTTCCTGGAAGATGTAGAGGTTGTTGGTGGTTGCCACGGCGATGATATTTTCCTGCGGGTGCCAGGCGGTGTGTAGGATCTTCTTGTTGAAGTCCAGGCTGTCCACGCTGATCTCATCCTTCTTTCGCTTGCCGCCCGCGCAAACCCTGCGCGGCTTCAGGACCTGCCTGGGCTTGCAGCTCTCACGCGAAGCCTCCAGGGTGACGTCCCGCCGCTGACTGCGGTCCAACATTCGGAAGAAGTTGTTGTAGGATCCAGTCATCACCACACTAGGACAAAAGAGGAGGACCGGACAGACAATACCGTTAATAAACCTCACTGTAAACATGATTGGAATTTTAATGGTAAAAGACTATAAAATGCTATGTTAAAAGGTTCAAAAGAACAGCATTTATTTTATTATTTTGTCATGAATGTCACTTTTGATCAATTTAATGCATACTTGCTAAATAAAAGTATTAATAAAATAATGATTTATATATCCCTATCTATAATGAGACATTTTAGGCAATTTAACATCAAAATTTAAAAATTAGACATTATCTGAATCCCAACTAACATTTTATACACACTAGCTTACAGTGTCAAAATGTAAAAATTTGACATTATCTGAATCCCAGCTAACATTTGATGCTTTTACATTGAAATAAGTATCATCTTTCATTTTTCAATTATGTAAGTTAGTGTTTTGATACACCTTGCATTAAATTAATGTTTATTGCATTATTTTAGTGTCATGTTTGTCACCATGATGGTGTTTTGTGTTCGTTTACATGACACCGAGCACACCTTCTATATAACATCATCTACCTCAAAATGTACAAAAAACACTTAAAACCTATCAAATAAAAAAACTAAAAAAAAAAAAAAAAAAGTTTAGGTTTATGAAATACTTAAAGTTAAATGTGTCACACTTAAAAAATAAAAAGCTGCTATTGTATTTTTATGTAAAGTTCTAGCATCCACAGCTGCCATCTTTTTAGGGATGCATCAATCTGATACTCAGTATCGGTATCGGCTCCGATACTGGCATTTTCCGCAGGATCGGGTATCGGTCAGACAAGACAAAACCAAACCAAATACCGATAATACTAATACTATACTATCACGATCAAAATCAAATCGGATCGGTAAAAATAAAAATCGTTACATCCGCATCCTTAATTCAAATTAATAAATTTTTTTTTTAAGTAAAATTCACATATACATTTTTTTTGTTACAGTGCTGCCTAGGGGTGTGAACTTACACTGGTTTCATGGTTCGGTTCGATTACGATTATCATATCATCGATTCGGTTCAATTCGAAATCACGATGCACTGCATCCTCAATTTTCAATTGTACTTCACATGTATAGCATACAATTTTGTCAATAAATACAAGCAGTCAGATATGTGAACTGAACCTTTAATTTTATCTACTCAAAGAAAAAATGCTTCTTGAATTAATAATTTTTGTCTAAGCTGGGTTCACCTTGGCACTCACAGGCATTAACAGCTCAGGGTGAAAACAGCTGACATGGTCTCTCAAGTTAGTGGTATTACCATAGATATATATACGTAGATGCCTCATTAGCGACTGTTTCTATGGGCCGCGATACGTAAGCCATCTGCCATTTTTGGAACGGTCTGCGAACCCTAGAGCACAAGTAAACTGTGTGCGTCAACAACAGCAAGTTATATGCACATATATCTTTGAATATTCATTGATTATTATGGTGAATGACGTCAAGTTGACTGTTCCAAAATGGCAGACGTGTCATCTGGAGCGGTCAAATAGGGCATCTGTACATCTCTATGGGTATCACCCCCTGTATATTTTATTTGTGCATGACACGATTTACACACAGCAGGTGTCTTCTCCAGGTCGTGCTTACCAGGTTGTGCATAAAAGCCAAAATGTGCCCAGATGTCGGCTTTTAAAGTAGTTGGAGCAATTTTAATTACTCGCACTTGCTTCTCGCCTCTCTCCGCCATTGTATGCTACCGCGACAAAGCACGCATCAAACAAAATCCAAAAAAAAACAGTACGCAACAATACGTTATAATCTATCACTGAATCACCCAACCGATACCGAATCGTCCTCATCTGCATCGCGATGCATCGTAGTAATGATTAATTTCAACACCCCTAGTGCTGCCTCAACTACTTCTAGGCTAGTAATGGGGAAAACTGCAGATTCTTAGGAATGGAACAGGAAGGATGGTTCGCTAATAGTCCAATTATGGGCCTGATTGAAGTTGGTGACTAATTTAGTTGAGGAAGAGTGTGTTCGATAGCACTAATGTGTCTTCATGACATGCTAACCCAATCTTCCACTGCCCTTGACCAGCATTCAGTCTGTCTGAGAGTGATTAGAGGTTCCCTCCAGATAAGAGCCAGTCTGGGCCCCAACGGAGTCACGCAGGCACAGCGGCTGGCCTAAATGTTGACTGCCACCTTACTGACTGACTTATGGTCAGCTTTTAAATCTCAGGAAGTATGTCTTAAATAGAAAATGATCCTTTATTACATACGTACCTACAATAACTCCAACTTCATCTTGAATTCATTATATAACTATACACAGCGGTTTAACGCTTGCTTCTACATTTTACCCTGCTGTATTTTCCCAAAAAACGCAAACCAAACAATAAAGCTAACTTAATAGAACCAGAAATATTTCTGTACTCTCCTAAACTTCGTTATTCATAATTTATTTACTAGCTAAAATGATGACTTCCTATATTTCAATGCAGCTATAGTATAATCAAGCTAAAATACCTATTATGAAATACCTTTTAAATGTTTGGGGTTTGGTAACATTTTTAAAATATTTTTTTGAAGTGTTTTATACTAACAAAGGCTTGTATTTATTTAAGAAGACAGTAAAAACAATATTGTGAAAATATTATTACAGTTTAAAATAGCCGTTTTGTACTTAATATATTTCCAAAAGTAATTTATCCCTGTGATCCAAATCTGAATTTTCAGCATCATTACTCCATTACTTCAGTGATCCTTCAGAAATCATTCTAATATGCTGATTTGCTGCTCAAGACACATTTCTTATTATTATCCATGTTGAAAACAGCTGTGCCGCTTAATATTTTTTGTAATATGTACTCAAGATTCTTGGATGAATATAAAGTCCAACTGAAAAATATGAAAATCAGATGGAATGCGACGCTGTGATCGTCAGAGACATCGTCTGGCACGTCCGTGCTACCCTTGCTAAAGGTAAAGTGCACATTCACTGTTTCCCTGGCACTCACGTTCTCGATGTTTCTGCACAGATACCCACAATTCTGAAGGGCGACGAAAGCATCTGAGCAGTCGTGCTTCACGCCGGGGTTAACAACACCAAGCCATGGCAGACGGAGACTCTGAAGAGGAACTTCAGGAGCCTGATCGAGACGGTATGCAGCACATCGCCCGCAACGACGATTATAATGTCAGCACCGCTTCCCACATATTGACGAGGACATGAAAGATTCAGTAGACAGTTTGCTTTAAACAAATAGTATTGTCATGGTGTAAAGAACAGAAACTGCCCTTTTATAATAATTAGAATCTTTTCTGGGAGCGTCCTAGGCTTTTTCGCGCTGATGGCCTGTACCCTAGTAGAGTTGGAGAGGAACTCCTGTCGGACAACATCTCCAGGACGCTAGGACTTTGCGATTTGGGGAAAACATCTAATTGCGATTTTTTTTGACAGCTATTGCGATTTGAGGTCAAGCTTCAGCTTACTTTGTCAATAGTGTGAAGCACAGTATGGGTATCGTTACCCTGCTGAAAAAAAAACCATCACAGAAATTCTTATGATTTCCATTAAAACAATTACAAAATTCCTTTTTGCAGTGTGTTTTGGCCATTATTCCAATAGGAATTACTATTGTTCTATTGTTTGCCATCTGCCAAATTACATCCCACCAATAGAATCCATCAAATACCAGTAGACACCATTATAGTTTACGTTAAAGCCAATATAATTCCCAGTATATATAAATCCATTACATTTTCTATTGTGTTTTGGGAGAGGTTCTATTGTTTTTTGTTTGTTTATTCAGCAGGGAATATTATAATGGTATTACTACTTCTACAGAATTTTAAATGGCTCCTCAAAAAAAATCCTCCGCTAGACACACTCAATTTGTAATATCTAACAAACAATAAAAACCTAACAAACAATATAAACCAATAAAATTATAATCTGTTGGGGAGATAAAATGTGCAAGATAATGTTCATGTACTAATAAAAAAAATCTAAGAATGTATTTTTTATTCTCCAGTACTGAAAGCAGAACCGATAAGGGAGCTCTTGATGTGTGTTGTGACGCAGCTCTTGCAAATTAACGTTACCTTTTTTGTTTGGCGTCTGTCATTCTGAAGCCGAAGTAATCTCATATTACATAAGTTTTTCTTTAGTATTAATTTACCAACTATCGATCTGACCCTGTAGACGACAATCACACACACTCTCTCTGTGCTTCTTTTGTTGTTTTTTTTTTTTTTTTTTAATGTAGGGTGTTTACGCAGTTGGCTAGAGCAGAGCTGATCGGGGAGAACGGAGGTGCGCTCACTCTATTGGTTAGTAAGGCTGCTACTCAAGGCTGGCAGTAACGCATATGCTCTGGAACAGAGAAATATCGCTTCCACATCACAGGCTTTGCGATTAGCAAAACCGTAACGTCTCGAAATGCGATTAATCGCACAGCCCTACAGGACGCTACGCTCCATATGACTAGTAAGCCAATTCTCAAATAACTGCTATGATGGCTTTTGTTCTACCTGCTTAAATGATAGAAGTACTTATGCTGTCCAGTCAAAGACTGTGTCTGTTCCCCCGAATAGCGAGGCCAAAATATAAATTTAATGCTTGATCTAGAAAAAACCTGATCGTGATTAAAATTAAAAAATGCTAAATAAATGAACAAAAAAACATTTTTAAAGCTTGGGCTCCTAAACATTAGACCACTCGCATCCAAAGCAGTTATTGTAAATTAAATGATCACAGAGAATAGATTTGATGTACTCTGCTTGACTGAAACCTGGCTCAAACCAAATGACTATATTGGTCTAAATGAGTCTACTCCACCAAACTACTCTTATAAACATGAGCCCCATCAGATTGGTCATGGCAGCAGTGTTAAAACAATATATAGTGATATTCTCAATGTTACTCAGAAAACAGGATACAGGTTTAACTCATTTGAAATACTTCTACTTAATGTTACACTGTCAAATATGTAAAAGAAATCTATTGTATCTCTTGCTCTAGCTACTGTGTATAGACCACCAGGACCGTAAAAAGATTTCCTAAAAGAATTTGCAGATTTCCTCTCAGACTTATTGGTTAATGTTGATAAAACACTAATAGTCAGAGACTTTAAAATTCATGTTGATAATATAAATTATGCGTTAGGACTTGCGTTTACAGACTTAATGATCTCTTTTGGAGTCAAGCAAAACATAACCAGACCCAGTCATACATTAATCATACACTAGATTTAATTATATCGCATGGAATTAATCTTAATGATATAGAAATATAGTACCTCAGAGTGACAATGTTACTGAACACTAACTTGTATTGTGCATGCTGCCTATAACTTATATTAACTATATGGCTCTGTGCGATCATCCGGGTAGAACTATTGTTCCAACCACCAAAGTCAGATTCACAAATAAAAAACGCTCTCTGTACCCATAAATACACATGAACAAGACAAAATGACTAGCAAATTGGGCACCATCTTCTCTAATAAATAACAACCCTAATACACCATAAAATTAAAAAACCTATCAAAATAAAAAAAGTTAGAGAAAAACAAAAAACCATGGTACAACAGCAATACCCATTCTCTCAAGAAAGAAACTTATAATCTTGAATGCAAATGGAGAAAAACTAACTAAAACTAAGTTTTTAGAATTGCATGGAAAAACAGTGTGTCCAGCTATAGACAAGCTCTAAAAACCGCCAGGGCTGAGCCTATCTGCAAACTCATAGAAAATAACCACAAAAATCCAAGGTTTTTATTTAGCACAGAGGCTAGATAAACAAATAATCACACTTCACCCAAACTAAATATTCCCTTACAGTTTAGTAGTGATGACTTTATTTCAATATGACTTTGAAAAAAATGATATTTCAATTTAGAATCAGTGGGGATTCAGTTAGGAGCTGTGCTTTACAACACAGGACGAATAAATAAACTGGCATCAGGATGCAACAACATGGGTTGTACCCACTACACATTTCTATAGCACTACTCTTTTCTCGAGGTGGAGCTGACATCCTGGACGATGCGACGGTTATTGCACCCCTAATGACATCACAGAGAGTCAGGACCTCAGTTTAACATCTCATCCGAAAGACGGTGCTTTTTTGTGAGTATAGTGTCCCCATCACTACACTGGGGTACCCCCTGTTGGCCTCACTAACACCTCTTCCAGCAGCAACCTAGTTTTTCAGGGTGGTCTCCCATCCAGGTACTGACCAGGCTCAGCCCTGCTTAGCTTCAGTGGGCAACCAGTCTTGGGCTGCAGGGTTATATGGCTGCTGGCTTACTGAAATTACTGAAAGAAGCTGTTACCTATAGCAGAAGAACCACTCTCAATATTAACTCCTTATTGCTAGGTCACATCCCAAAACCATTCAAACTGGCGGTTATTAAGCTTCTTATTAAGAAACCATAACTAGATCCTAGTGAATATCAAATTACAGAGCAATTTAAAAACTTCCGTTTGTGTCTATAATTTTATAAAAAGTTGTGTCTGCTCAATTGTGCTCCTTTCTGCTTAAAAAAAAAAAAAAAAGATATCTGAAGATTTTCAGTCAGGTTTCAGGCCCCACCATAGCACAGAAACTGCACTTGTTAAATTTACAAATTACTTGCTTCTTGTGTCAGACCACGGCTGCATCTCATTGCTAGTTTTACTGGATATTAAAACAACTTTATAAACCACAGGAGGAAACATACTCATAGATCGATTACAAAACTATGTAGTTCACTGACAAGCCACGCAATATCGTGTTCATTATCGGCGATGTATCACCTGCGATTATGAACGCGATATTGCGTGGCTTGTCAGTGAACTACTATTCTGTGTAGTAAATGCTGCTCCATCTAAATGCATGTGATTTAGATTTACTACTAATCACAGAACCGGCTTTACTGACAAGATGCGCATGATCATCGCATTCGATTATTTGCACAGCCCTACAGGTATTCAAGGGCTGGCTTTAAGATGGTTTAGATCCTACCGTTCTGACCGCTATCATCTCAATTAAATCCAGTAAAGTATGGAGTGCCATAAGGATCTGTCCTAGGCCCTCTGCTGTTTTCAATATACATGTTGCCCCTTGGTAATATTATTAGAAAATATGGGATTAGTTTCCACTGTTATGCTGATAATACCCAACTATAGACCAGATGCACTTCTAAATTACCAGATGAAACTTCTAAATTTTTCTCCTATCTAAAGCTAACAGAGTGTGTTTACAAAAATGTAAAAAAGATCTGGATGACCAATAAAAAGCATTTTCCCATACTATTAAAACATTCGGAAACAGACCTGAGCATATTGGACCTCTAGAAACGAAAAAAATGTACAACGATACACAATCTAGTAATTCATTAACCGTACGGGCCAGCTTACATTAATTTGAATCTAGACGGAAACAGGGCGCATATACGAGCAGAGAGAGAGAGCGAGAGAGAGAGAGCGCGCACTCACTCAACTCACTCACGCAGTTACTTCTCTCTACAGTCAAAAATCTGGTGTGTTATATTGATGAAATGACAGCAACTCTGTCTATTAAACTGAAAATTACATATTTTTCCAACTAATGTTTGAACCGATTCAAATTTAAAAAACACCTGACCTGTCCAACACTGAACTCACGCATTCTGAATTATCTTAGAAACATTGCCAAGCTATAACTACATTAAACATGTTACCTGTTTCTGATGCAGAAAAAAGTTCATATGTGCAATCATGACCTCTAGAACTGGTTTTTTGATATTGTAATGCACTGCTAGCTGGTTGTCCTGCATCCTCAATAAAACACAGCTACAGGTAGCCCAAAATGCAGCGGCTAGAGTACCCCCAGGTCAAGAAAATATGCATATATATAGAAAACACGCCCCCAATACTACAGTCTCTGCATTTGCTACCTATTAAGTTCTGTATCAGTTACAAAATATTACTACTTACTTTTAAGGCCCTAAATGGTTTAGCTCCTGCGTACCTAACCAGTCTTCTATCACGCTACAATCCATCATGCTCCCTAAAGTCACAAAACTCTGGACTCCTGGTAGTTCCTAGGATAGCAAAGACCACAAAAAAAGATATAGATATTTCATAATATTCTCCCAAAACACTCAATAACATCCCTCATAAAAGCGTTCGGGGTTCAGACACACTCTCTCCGTTTAAATCTAGATTAATGACAGATCTCTTTGGCCAAGCATTCACATAATGTATCTCATAACCTTGTACTTCAGTTACATCTGATCAAATGCACATTTTCATTCTTTTGCTTAGGTTGAACATCATTTTTTGCTTAGTTGGAACAGCAGCTATGCTAAAATTTCTCAATTACCTTCTCTGTTTCTGTCACTAGGAACTACACAAGCTTCAGTCTGGATCCAGCCCTTACAAAGAACTGAGATGAACAAACACCTGAGAAGAGATGATGCCAACCCCCCAGAAGACCTCAGATGATGCCAACCCTCAGACAACATACAAAACTACCAAATTTTGCTATATAGACGTCAATTTGAGATAGTCACCACTGATAAGCTATTGCTAAATATAATGTAGAATCTTTCATTTTCTGTAAAGCTGCTTTGCATCATGAAAAGCGCTATACAAATAAACTTGAATTGTGTTAAAATTTAGGACACTCTTCTATTATGGAAATTATATAATACAGGATCGTAAAAAGTCTAACCTGTCATTTCCGTTCCAGCAGCATTCAAATTTATCGAAGATGCAGTCGTTCTCATAGAGAGAGCACAACTTACTCCTGAGGTACTCGTGGACCTGTGGAAGACAAACACACAACACTATAACTTTCACTGCTGCATCAGAGGCAATGAATCAACCTGATGCTCAAGTACAGAAAAATTACTTCGGAATCCATGATTACCTCATCCAAAGCCATCAATGTTAATCAGAAATATCTGGGTGTGTCAAGATACTCCCAATCAGTTGAGGCAAAACTGCTGACTTGTAGGTTCAACCTTAGTCCTACACTTTTAATAAGTGCAGGTAGCGCCCCCTAATGTTGCCTAAAGTAGTCTTTTCATACATATACTGGAATTTTGTTTTAATTTTCTGTTAAGATTGCTGAATGAGTGACAGCAAAACCCAGACGACTACTTTTCCATGGATTTCCTATGGGTTTTTATAATTTTATGGGTATTTTCAATTCATGAGTAAAATACGGTTTGTGGGAAACATAACTTGATGATACTTAGATCTTTTGTTGTAAAAAGTAAACTAAACATACTGTTTATGCTTATTACAAACATACATTTTTAAAAAATGAACATAACCGTTTCGAAATTCACAATTTTGATATAGGCATGTGTTGTAGAGCAAAATACCAATGTATTGTCAATTTATATTTACCACATTAAATATACATTACATTCTAAAATGCTGATTTGCTGCGCAAGAAAAATTTCTTATGAATTTTGATCGGAAAACAGTTGGCTGCTTATTATTTTGGTTGAAACTGTGATTTTATTTTCATTTTTTTAAACAATATTTTTTCCAGGATTCTTTGATGACGTGTGTGTGTGAGAGAGTCTGTCTGTGTGTGTGTCTATCCATACACACATATTTTGAATGATATCCATCTTACATCTTACAATCAGACTCCTGTTGAGGTTCAGTAATTTCAATTAAATGGCAACGACAATATTATTAGTCAGTTATTGAAATGCCTTACTTTCAAAAATGTCACTTCAGTCAATTCATTGGTATTTAACGGGATAGTTCACCCAAAAATAAAAAATTCTGTGATCAATTACTCACCCTCATTCCAAACCCATAAGACCTTTGTTCATCTTCGGAACACACATTAAGATATTTTTGATGGAATCTGAAAGCTCTCTGTCCCTCCATAGACAGCAAGGATATTACCACGATCAACACACAAAAACATACCAAGGACATCAGTAAAATAGTCCATGTGACATCACAGAAAAAAACGAGAATACACTGAGCAAAAAGAAAACTATAAAAACAATTAATACTGTAATAAAATACTCTCCAAAATTAAGTAAAACAGACACCCAGCGAAAACAAAACATAAATAAAAATTTACAATACTTTTAGCGGCAATGACGGTGACGGTATATAAAAGCATCATTCACGTTGATTACGTTATTTAGGTACTCTCCAAAAAGATTACCGATGTCCTTGCCACTTCTTTTCTTATTATTATTGTGTTGATCATGAAAAAATATTATACAAAGTATTATTATTATATTATTAACGAAATAAATACTACTTTCTTAGGTATTTTCATAATGACTGTTTAACTGTAAATTCTTACCGATGTCCTTGCTGCTACTTTGTGCGTTGATCATGGTAATATTCTTGTCTACTAAGGATCATAAAACACCCATAATAATTAATTATTATAATAACTGTTAAACTTTAAATGTCTGAAAGTAAGAAATATTAACAACTGATTATTACTATCAGTTATACGGTTTAAAAATGTTTTTTTGTTTTTTTTTTTTTTTATTTTACAAGAGCACAAACCTTATGTTTTTTGACACGTGTGGCGTGCATACAGACATATTAAGTTTGCTGCATGGTAAAAGAAAAATAATGCTGACACGTGTGACATTCATAAAAACAAACACCTGCTTCACCTTCACTTAGTTAACTGATGTAGTATACGTAACACAATGGCAATAACAAAAATTAAACAAACAATAACAGACAAATAATCACAGAGAGAAGAATACGTAAATTAATAAACACAAAAAATCTGAAACTAATATAAATTTAGCAGATCATTGCGATCTCACAATTAAATTAATTAAAAATAATCAAGGAAGATTTACACTGTACAGTTAATCTCTTACAACAAACTAAAATGTTAATTAAAATTTTACAGTCCTGCTATGTAGCATCAAGGAAGATTTACACTGTACAGTTAATCTCTTATTTACATTATGTCTACAATTACTTTGTTTTAATGAGAGAATTCGCAAATGTGTAGAATTCAGAACGCCGGTATTTTGGACATCTATTATATTCCATACATCTCAACGGTGCTGCAAACTCAACGGTGCTGCAAACTTTGCTGCATGGTAAAAGAAAAATCAACGGTGCTGCAAACACGCCATGAATAGAAACACATGACCAGTGGATGAAAAGTCCTGAACCGCAAATTGACAGGATTTTTGTATGTTTTTTTGCTGCAGGTCTAACAGTTAGCAGGCAGCACTCCAGTCTATCCGTACAGCATGTCGACATGTTACTTGCTATATATTTTTGTGAGTGGATTGCGTTCATGAAATCAAAGATACATGATTGGCTATATTGCGAAACACGCCATGAATAGAAAACATAAACCACTGACGGTATGTTTTTTTGCTGCAGGTCTTTAGCTTCGAAGCACATAGAAGGATTCAATTTTTATGTCTGACGGGAAAACAACTATGCCATTCTTCGAAGCACATAGAAGGATTCAGTGTGTGTTTTAGTTTTGTCATCTTAATTTGTTAATTATTTATTTGATATATATTTAGTGTAGGCCTACTGATTTTATTATTTTTTGTTTATATTATTTTATTCTGTTGGTCTCTGTTCTCAGAAGCGCTGCTGGTGCACGTTAAAATAAAATATTTGTTTGTATTTTTAATGTATCGTCACAGATGCTTGTCCATTCTATTTTTATTTAACACTAATTTATTATTCTAATTTTATCAGTTAGCGGTTAATGTTTGGATAACGAGCAGCGGTTGTTGGTCAGTAATATTAAGATTCCATCCAAAATATCCTAATTTGTGTTTCGAAGATGAATGAAGGTCTTACAGGCTGGAACGACATGAGGGTGAGTTATTAACGACAATTTTCATTTTTGGGTGAACTAACCCTTTAACAAATATAATCATCTTTTGCTGCAAAAGAAGTCCACCTCTTTGGACAAGACATAGTAAACAGTTGCAAAATCACTAAATTAAATAAAATTGGTTTAATTTTTAGGTGACTTTCCCTTTAATGCTTTTATTATTATTATTATGATGGAAATATGAAATTATTACTTTATAAATTAAATAGAATATTATAATTTAAAAACCAAAAACTGCCAGTGGATGGCAATAAATGTCTTAAATCATTCATTTCATGATTCACGATTTAAAGTTTAAACAGGCGATTCATTCAGGAATTAAGTAAATGTTTATGAATGGGCCATTAAATCATTGGTTCACCCATTCATTCAAAATGTGGATTTATTTAAAAATTGTGCATTGCTTGGAAAAGCACTACAGCTCTGCTGTGGCTTTTTAGGTAATATTTTAGTTGGAAAAACTGAGCAAAAAACAAATGAAATGAAGATCGCTATAGCTAGCTACTCTGTCCATTTATGAACTCACCTGGTATGTCTCAACGGGTCGATTCTCCATGTTGAGATCCCAGATTTTGACAGACAGGTAGTCTCGGGTCATCATGTAGCGGCCGTTGTGACTGAACTTCACATCTGAGATGGAGGAGATGATTTCAGAAAAGAAAGAGCGGTTGCTGGGGTCCTCAGGTTCTTCGAACACTAGACAAAGCAGAGGAGAAACAAACATCTTTATACGACTAACACATGACATCACAGTATACACTATTTGGAAAACAATCAAATTGGATTAAGTGGCATATATGATGCCGCCAGCACATATAACTAACATTTAGAGTGCTTGTCACAAAGTGCTGATGCACGCATGTCACACAGGCGGATGGTGCCTTTGCTGCTGCTGTAGACAAACGTGTTACATTGGTGAGGGTGGAACTCTGCAGCTGTGATCACCTCCGTCAGCTCCTCCATGTTGGCTGGTTTTATGTCCACAATGTCTGATGCAGAGTTAAAGCCACGTAACATACTGAGAGGTGTCAGGAGACATTTCAACATGACATTCACAACCCAAATCAACAACAATGCTCCTTTATATCCTCCAAAATAATGCATATTTCCCTTTATAGGATACTGAAGCTGCGGTCTGTGATCTCTAAGTGCCACAGGTTGATGCGCAGGTCGTCTGCAGACAGATAGGTCTCGTTGTCGCTGTTGACCGAGATGGAGTTGATGTGGTAGGTGTGGGCATTGGCAAAGACCCGCCGTGGACTGGCCTCCACCATGAGATCCATAGGCCTGAATACTGGCACCTGCACAAAGAGGCCAAACATAATTCTTTTTATGAATATATAACAGTCATTAATATAAAAAAAACAAAACCAAAAACACAAACTAACATCAATTTTTTTTAAATGCTACTCTTTTGAATCTTCTAATTAACTTAATATATCACAGTTTCCACAAAAAATATTAAGCAGCGAGACTTTTTTTCTACATTGATAAAATTTCTTAAGCAGCAAATCAGCATATTAGAATGATTTCTGAAGGACCATGTAACGCTAAAAACTGGAGTAATGGTTGCTGATACAGTTCAAAAAAAAAAAAAAAAATAACAATATGAAAAAAAAAAAATAGAAAAGATTTAGTTTAGATTTTAACAGCAGATGGTGCTCTTATCTAGTTTTTATCCGCACACTCAAATGCTCAAGAAGAAGAGTGCTGAAGAGCACTTGTGCGTTCGGCTGAGTCCTGTAATTTAACCTCGGCTCAGAATGCTTTTATGACGTGAGATTAAACAATAAGAGTACGGCTGTTTCTAAAGAATGCAGTCCCAATTTCATTAAAAAATAAATTATATGCAAGTGTGTGCAAGTACGGCTGTGTGTGTAAGTATGGCTTTTTCTAAAGAATGCAGTGCCATTTGCTGTTCAAAATTAAGTTTAGAATCGACTCGAGAAAGAATCGCGATGCACTCAGAAAATCTCAGAATTGATGCTGAATTATTTCTCGATTTGCAATGCATCGATTCATTTCCCCAGCCCTATTCCAACACCAAGCCAGTTTTTGGCTATTTTTAAGCAAAAAGTTTTTTTTAGAGAATTATACCAGATTTGTATCTATTTTTTGCTATAAACTCTATAGTTATATTTGGTTTTGTGTTCATGAGTGTATAGTGTGGAAAAGTGTGCATGACTCACCCGTAGAGTTGTGATGGTAGCAGCATCTCTGTAGCGCCCATCCTCCTCTTTAAGATTGTATCCCTCTGGTCTTTTGTCTCGTTCACTAATCTTCCACAACTTTATAGTTTTATCTGCAATTGAAAGTACAGAATAACGTCACCTTCTAATGTGGGATCTGCCCTCTGACTCATGCTAAACATAACTGTGAGAGCCACAAAAAAAAAAAAAAAAAAAAAAGCCTTTTTCCATGAGTAATAAGAGGTAGTTTGACTGCCATAAATTAAGTAGACAGTTCACCAAAATTTGAAAACATCTGGAAATTTTTCCCACATCTAATCTGAACTCTGTCCCACAAATATCTTCCTCCAGTGTGCACTCAGTCTATTCAAATCTTAAATACACACCGGTTACATAACACGTCGGAGAGTTCGTATTTTTAGACAGCATGGAGACGCATCAGTGAGTCAGGGAAAAATCTGAAGAATTTAGAAGATATCAAAACAAATCTCAAGAGAAATCGTAACCCAATGCCTAAAGATTACAAATCCCGACTCCCAATCGAAGGGTTGTGAGTTCGAGTCTCGGGCCGGCAGGAATTGTGGGTGGGGGGAGTGCATGTACAGTTCTCTCTCCACCTTCAATACCATGACTTATGTGCCCTTGAGCAAGGCATCGAACCCCCAACTGCTCCCAGGGCGCCGCAGCATAAAAAAATGCTGCCTGCCCACTGCTCCGGGTGTGGCTGTTCACAGTGTGTGTGTGTGTTCACTGCTCTGTGTGTGTGCACTACGGATAGGTTAAATGCAGAGCACGAATTCTGAGTATGGGTCACCATACTTGTGCTGAATGTCACTGTCACTTTCATGCTGCACTTTTAAATATTAAATGCATCTCCAGTTGAACATATCGATTTGGTATTGACTGTATTGTAAGTATAAATCAGTCTGAATAGTGCTGCACTTTTAAAGCCATAGGACCAAAAGAAGTAAACCCAAAGATTTCAAGTAATCGTTCTATATTTCAATTCAAAAGAGATTAAACAAATTATAACAACAATAAATCCCAGCATGCATTGCCATATAAATTAATGAAACATTAGTTTCTGTTATAGGACTGCAATTTTGAATTTAGAATTATACGTTTTTATATTGTTTTGCTTTTAAATTATAAATGACATAATCAGGCATTTTACATCTAATAAACCCCCAGCATTTCTATTATGAACTCCTAGGGTTCAAGGTTCACATTACAGGTGCATTTCAAATTAGAATGTTGTGGAAAAGTACATTTTATTTCAGTAATTCAACTCAAATTCAGAAACTTGTGTATTAAATAATTTCAGTGCACACAGACTGAAGTAGTTTAAGTCTTTGGTTCTTTTAATTGTGATGATTTTGACTCGCATTCAACAAAAACCCACCAATTCACTCTCAACAACTTAGAATATGGTGACATGCCAATCAACTCAATAATACACCTACAAAGGTTTCCTGAGCCATCAAAATCAGTTGGTTCTCTCAGTTTGGTTCACTAGGCTACACAATCATGGGGAGGACTGCTGATCTGACAGTTGTCCAGAAGACAATCATTGACACCCTTCACAAGGAGGGTAAGCCACAAACATTCATTGCCAAAGAAGGCTGGCTGTTCACAGAGTGCTGTATCCAAGCATGTTAACAGAAAGTTGAGTGGAAGGAAAAAGTGTGGAAGAAAAAGATGCACAACCAACCCGAGAGAACCGCAGCCTTAAAAGGGTTGTGAAGCAAAATCGATTCAAGAATTTGAGTGAACTTCACAAGGAATGGACTGAGGCTGGGGTCAAGGCATCAAGAGCCACCACACACAGATATGTCAAGGAATCTGGCTACAGTTGTCGTATCCCTCTTGTTAAGCCACTCCTGAACCACAGACAACGTCAGAGGCGTCTTACCTGGGCTAAGGAGAAGAAGAACTGGACTGTTGCCCAGTGGTCCAAAGTCCTCTTTTCAGATGAGCGCAAGTTTTGTATTTCATTTGGAAACCAAGGTCCTAGAGTCTGGAGGAAGGGTGGAGAAGCTCATAGCCCAAGTTGCTTTAAGTCCAGTGTTAAGTTTCCACAGTCTGTGATGATTTGGGGTGCAATGTCATCTGCTGGTGTTTGTCCATTGTGTTTTTTGAAAACCAAAGTCGCTGCACCCATTCACCAAGAAATTCTGGAGCACTTCATGCTTCCGTCTTCTGACCAGCTTTTTGAAGATGCTGATTTCATTTTCCAGCAGGATTTGGCACCGGCCCACACTGCCAAAAGCACCAAAAGTTGGTTAATTGACCATGGTGTTGGTGCGCTTGACTGGCCCAGCAAAGTCACCAGACCTGAACCCCAGAGAGAATCTATGGGGTATTGTCAAGAGGAAAATGAGAAACAAGAGACCAAACAATGCAGATGAGCTGAAGGCCACTGTCAAAGAAACCTGGGCTTCCATACAACATCAGCAGTGCCTCAAACTGATCACCTCCATGCCTCGCTGAATAGAGGCAGTAATTAAAGCAAAAGGAGCCCCTACCAAGTATTGAGTACATGTACACTAAATTAACATACTTTCCAGAAGGGCAACAAATCACTAAAAATGTTTTTTTTTTTTTTTTCATTGGTCTTATGAAGTATTCTAATTTGTTGAGACAGTGAATTGGTGGGTTTTTTTTTAATGTGAGCCAAAATCATCACAATTAAAAGAACCAAAGACTTAAACTACTTCAGTCTGTGTGCACTGAATTTATTTAATACACGAGTTTCACAATTTGAGTTGAATTACTGAAATAAACAAACTTTTCCACGACATTCTAATTTATTGAGATGCACCTGTACATATTCATCTCCATCCCTTAGTAAAATAAAGAGATTTGATTGGTCTGCACTAACAGCAAGACTCCACACAGCCCCACTAACCATTTGTGGACAACAAAAATTGTGCAGCGTTCTTTTGTGGTAGCCAGCGGATCTTGTTAATCTTTTCCTCGATTTCCAAGCTCTTCAGGTAGTCGAACTCAGGCTCGTGGCTCTGAAATGTGCTGTAAACATTGTATTCACTACGCCACTGTGACTGACTCTTGTTCTGCAAAAAGAAAAGCACATTTTTGTGAGAGACATAAGCGAGAATGAAAGCGGAGATAATGTTACTATGAAACAGCCTGATCCTTCACCTCAGTCTCTTGCTGGAAGATGACAACTCGACCGCCTTTATCCCCTGTGGCTAGCAGCTCCCCTGAGTGGTTGAACTCCACAGTAGAGATGATGTCGGCTGTAGGACGGGCAGAAACAGAAACATCTGTCAGATCTACTCAACCCTCGTTGCCACAAAAAATACATAGAACTGATCCATCTCAACAGCCACTGGGATCTTGCCAAAAACACCCTCCGCCGCCATGATTTAATGTGCGATTTCCTTCAAACACATTTAGCCTCAAAAGTCAGAGTCGCTGACTGACTCAACGAGATGAATCTTTAAATAAAAAGACACCGTGACACGCAGATCTGTAACCCAGATTCCTGCTACAATATATGATCCTGAGACGATGGGCTGTAGACTGACTCACAGCAGTTTAACCCTTTACAAACCAGTAGAGCAGAAGAAAGCAGAAGAAAAGAAGAATGCAACAGCCCTTTGTTTAAATCTGACCTCCCCGGGGGCCAAAACTGAAACAAAGTCACTGAATCAATCCAGAAGACTTTGATAAGAGGCCTGTAAAATACAAACTGGAGACTTGAGATGAAGATCTGCTTAGACTTGAGGTTTGCATATGAACATTCTTATTATGCATGTGGCATCATGAAATATTAAAAATGTGCAGCTATAAATGGCAGGCAGTAGTAGGGCTGGGTCCTATATTGAATATTTATGATATTTTCGGTCTAATATAATTGGGTGTAACAATATATTGTGTCGCAACACAAAAATGCAAGAAAACGACAACATGTATTGTGTAAAATTCACCCAAAATGAAAGTTTAGACATTTAATTTAGGATTTTATTTAATCAAAAACGTTTTAAACATATGTTGTAAGGGAGAGAGACTGCAAGCATATGTGTCTAACATATTTCGGTATTTTTAGTCAAGCAGAACCATGAATATTTCTATCCTTGTTAACTGTTTATTGTATGTCTTAGAAGTAATAATAAAAAGTAACATTTTAACTATTAGTACTGTATCGTGTTGTGAGATCTGCATCATGTTTTCAACTAAATCATGACAAGTGTATTGTATATTCTATATTTTGTCTGTAATATAATTAACCAACATCATGAATAGTATGACATTTTTGGGTCATGAAGTTTACTGAAAATAGACTGCTGTCAGCAGAATAGTTTCTCATCTGGACCATTTTACTGCATTTTTGCAATAGTTTTGAAGGAAAATCTGTTTAAAAATGGAAAAATGGATTTAAACGTGTTAAGCACAGCTGCAAGTATTACATTACTGGCAGCACAAAGCAAGATTAAATTAGCCAAACTATTTATGAGGCTTCTTATAAATACTAGCAGATTGGAATATTTCCATTTTCTGATTTAAGTCTCGGGCGCAAACATGCAGAGAGCTGCAAGTTCAAATAATTTGAACAAATCTGTTCTTTTTAATCATTTTTTAATCAACCCACTGAAATAAGATTATCTTGTGGTGGGAAAAAAATCAGGAAATTCACCACGCGGAGTATTACATTCTTTTTTTTCTGTAAAAAATGTATGATCATAAATATTGATATAAATAACTAAGTATTCATATTAAAGAAAACATAAAAAAAAAAAACTTAAATTATATTATATTAACAGATGCACATGCACAATTAAATATACAATATCAACTGGAGAAACTCACCCACACTATAATGCTGGCACATAACCAATGCTGTACCGATATATTTATTTTAAAAATGTGTTTTGACTGTTTGATTCAAACCGTGGATGACTGAGTGGTAAACACCCTTTCAAATCATCACACATAAATCATAAAGGATGATTTTAGCTATATCACCCAGCCCTCTATGCTGAATAATCTAAGTTATTCTAGACAAAAGAAATCTACTCAAATTTCTGCATGGGCCTAACCATCAACAATCTAACTCAGAGCCATAAGAATATTTCACAGTGAAGCTAATATAAGCAGAACTGCCTTTAAGGTTTATAAGCTATTATAAAAATCAATTTGCCTGTGGAGAAAGAGGATGGTTTTTACTTCTGGATCTGTTGCACTCTATAGTGCCTATCATGTCACTGGGGACACTAATGTCTTCTGCACACTTTTGATTCTCCACATAAAGTCTGGTCCATAAATCGCATGATTAGACTGGAAGAGACTATTCGGACAGGTACTCACCTTCGGCTACGTCATCATCGATCGCACCTTTCACTTGTGAAAAGCACCAGTGCACATCGTTTCCCCCGCCTCCGGCTCCTGAAACCATAAAACACCAGTTAAACTTTATTGCAGCCCACATTTAAAAAAGCATATTTTTGATGCTTTTACAAATCTCAAATCTATTAGGAACTTTTAATTGACCGTTCGCAAGGACCCACCTCCTTAGTTACTGTTGCTAAACCCAACAAACAATTACACTGTCAGTGACACTACACACGTTCTCACGCAGTGAAAAATACATCGCAGAGCAGCACATTCTCAGCTGACCAAAATTTGCCCTTTCAGCACACAAAAAAGAAAACAATGAAAATACTGTCTATAATCGCAATAATCCATATCAGATTTAAATGACAGGTCTTGCATCATTTTTTTAATGAGAGCGGAGGAACGGGCCGAGGCAACTCCCGAGTAGCCGTTTGAGGCACAGTCAAACTGGTTGGGTTTGTTCACGAGACAAGTGACTACAGGAGACCCAATAAGAGGAACAACAACCGCCCTAGTACGAGTTAAAAGGCTAGCAGAGGTGAAAAGTATTTGAGTAACAGTACTTCACTACTATACTTGAGTATCATTCTGAGAAACTTCTGTTAAAACCAATATGAGGGAACAAATTATTATATCGAGCGCACTATTTACTTGATGGAATGAATTATCTTTTTTAAATTACATTTACAAGGAAAAAATAATAAAACAATTTTTTACTCCACCACAATTTCATGTAGGGCTACAAAACGATTTATCGCGATTAACTGCGCTCAAAATAAAAGTCTGCCTGATTCAAGTCTCAAAAATGGCCAAAAATATATTATTTTACTAACTTATTAATTTTAAGTTAAACTGTGCTTTGTTGGTATAATGTCTGCGAGAATGTTAAAAAATGTTGAGCGTTAAGTTAATATTTTTAAATAGTTATTTCATTGATTTTTTTATTATTTGAAAAGCAGGACAAAACAGTAAAAAGCACATTTTGGCTATTTAATTTATGCAATGGTGAGAAGGAAAAAAAAAAAAGGCAAAATAGGCTTACATGGGGGGAAAAAATCAGTGTTCGGCCTTCGACACACAGTGTTCTTCCCACTTCTCATTTCTTCATCCAATAATTCTTCAACCAAGAACATTAATTTCGGTGCATCCCTAGCAGCCTTAAATTCATGTAAACTCAAAAGTATAAAATTCATGCCATAGGTCATCAGGACATTTCTCAAAGATTTAAAAATAAAAACAGCACTTTTCTTTATCCTATTATAACTAGCAACCCAGCCAATCATTATTTTACAGTAATTAAAATAAATGCTGCATTTTTAGAAATGATTTAAAGTTACAAATTATTCACTTGGCTATATATAGAGAGAGACGTATGAGTCAATTTCCGAAAGTATCTTTTTATATTGATAATATGAATTATATGAATATAAATATAGACGTAAATATTTTCAAAATACATACTGTATGTGTATTTATATATAATAAATATACACAGAACACACACACATATTATGCAAACAAAAACTTATTTTGGATGCGATTAATTGTTTGACAGCACTGATAAATACATGATGAAAAAAAAAATAATAATAAATATATATATATAAATATATATACATACATACATACATACACATATATATACAAGTTATTAAACCCATAATCGACAATAATTGTGTCTGTGGAGAGTTTATTTTATTTATTTTTTCCAATCAGTGCCAAGTGAATCCTCCCACCCCGTAGCGTAACGACTGATCTGTACGATTCTGTTCTGTGAAGACTGAAATATCATAACCAGCAACATATTGAGGATTCATACATGAGGAAAGAGGTGGTTTTAGCGGTTTAAAGTGACGGAGGGCAGCGCGCGGCGGTCTGACTGCACATGACTCTGCAGAAGCCGGTTAAACTTCGCTGCTTTAGTGGAGGTGATTTAAAGAGGCCGAGATGTCGAGCACGTTTGTACACCAGGCCAGATGATGCAAAAACACAGAGAAAGAGAAGCGGTACACGTTAGTCAATGCCCATTCATTTGTACACCCGACATCGCGTAACGTTAGCCCAAACGCGCATCCCGCTAAGAAACGATGAGTGGGTTTAGCCGGACGGATTTACACGCAAATGCAGCTCATCACTAAAACACCTCGCCCTCTGGGCCACTCGTGATCACACAGGTGCCTCAGTACTCAAATGATCGTCAAACTGTGAGTAAAGCCCGATCGAAATCAGTTTTGCTGATTTGCGGGCGAACTGGAGGGAAACGAGGCAGCTAAGTGGCTAGGCTACTGTCAGTGGAGCAGTAATTCCGACGGTGGCTTCAGCACGACCGCTGCGCTCACTTTAACAAATAGAAGCTATTGCTATAATATAATAGATTTCATACAATATTTTCCTTGAGCAGCTCATAAACTTGCCGAGTTACCTGCCATGGCGAGAGTGGCGATGTCGGACCCTAGTCTTGATGAGCAGTGTGAAGGCAGCCACCAGAGCAAGGTTTCCAAGAGAGTCGCCGGAAATGCAGTTTTTCAAAATAAAAGCGCTTGGACGTGATGTTCTGAAAAATGGAACAGAAATGCAATTAATAACATAAAACTAGATTTAATATTAAAAGTGAGTGATTATCAAATTAACAGCTAGATATCCTGAATTCTATGAATTAGTCAAGCAAGTAAACACAGGAAAACAAACTGACATAAGTCCTCCTGTCCACCCTGCAAGGCAGCGATTCCATTAATTATTCTGCAAAGCACCAAAAGTCACGTGTTTTTTTTTTCTTCCCCGTAATAATTTTCCAGGAGGCACTTCTAGGGTCCTGTCTCTTTACATGCATTCATAATCTATATGCCTGAGTCCCAGTGTGCATACTATCCATCCTAAATTATGTGATATTATTAATTTTCAATACTATTTAGGGCAGATTGGGTGGATAGTATGCACATTGGGATGCAGGTTATATCTTCACAATGCAATGTTTCTGGAAATCTGTACTTTCTACTGTACCTTTGTATTCATGCACTTTATTTAATACTGCTGATGTTTTTGCAGCCAGCGGAACTGATACATTATTTATCATATAAAACATATTAGTGGTAAACAATACTGACATATTGATATGGTTAAGGTAAATGATGCCAAAGAGCTTCATATGACAGGCATCTCTAGAGTTTAGATTTAATTGCCACAGTGCAGGGGAGCAATGCCCATTTTATTATATCTAATGATGCATAAAGATGCATGATGAGCCAACATTAGATGTTATTTTTAATTATATATATATTATATAATCATATTTTTTGAAAACATTAAATTACTACAGTAATCAATCTGCCTTAAATCTGTTAATTATTAAAAAAATGACATTAAGATAAGATAAATAACTGATATACCGTATAAAACGGGGCTACACCATTTTGAAAATAAAATATTTATGTTCCATTACATAAAAAAGTACATTATTTTGTCATACGTCTTTATTTGACATTATTTTGTCACAATTACAATAAAGTAGACTGAGATAATTCTCTAAAGTATGTATACTTAAAATGTAGGCATATTAAAACTTATAACGATGTGTATATTAAACATTATTAAAAGCTTAGATTAATCTAGCTATATTTTGAAGGAAAATTACACTTTCGGGCCCGCTATTACGTCACTTCCGGCTCTTACCTTCGCTTGCTGCTGCTAATTTGTGGTAACAGAACTGTCCAGATAACTTGGCCGGATTAATTTTATTGCACGCAGTTCGTCTGGGAATGGATGAAGACGGACCTCAGGAAGAAGCTCTTTTCGGTAGTCCTTTCGTTTACGCCTTAATCTTAAGATCCTAAGTCTTTCTTCCTGCAACCCACCCTCCTCACAGCTCTATCCTCCTACACTTCTCTGTTCTCTCAACATTCAAAATGGCGCAACCCCGCCCTGGAGTGACGTCATCGGCACTGGCCATTCATCAATGGATGCTGGGGGGTAGTGACGTAACTACAAGGATTCTGCCTGGCTGTGTGGGCGGCTATGAAGTTACAAGGCATTCAGCATATAGCCTGTATTATCATAATGTGGTTGAATGTTTGTGTAAACATAGTGAAATGCCTATAACTATGTGTGTGTGTATATATTATATATATATATATATATATATATAGTATATATATATATATATATAATATTTTTTAAAAAATTACATTTATGTGTGTGTGTGTGTGTGTGTGTGTGTGTGTGTGTAATGTGGTCAAATGTTTGATTTTTGTGTAAATATAGTTTAAATATATATTTGGTTAAAATATCAAATATTTTTTAAAAAATTACATTTATATTTATAAGACCAAACAGTGTCAAAAACAACCTTTTTTTTCATAAAAAAATATATATATATATATATATATATATATATATATATATATATATATATATATATATATATATATATATATAAATATATATATATATAATCTGGAACTCATACAATTAACAAGTTGTCGAAAAATATATGTGATACTTTCAGGGGATTCTCATTAACCTTAGCTTTAATTACTAAACAAGCTCAATTACACCCACTAACAAAACTTTTGTTTTTATTATTATTATTCTTTTTTGTTTTTTTTTTTTTACTCCCAGAACAGGTACAGGCAACTGACAGGCTCAACAAAAACAATACATCTCTTTTTAGTATGTAAGTATGCATGATGCTGTACAGTAATAAAGCATTTATTCGGTTCTGAGAGACATAGAGAGGCAAGACACTGGTCCAAAAAAAAAAAAAAAAAAAATTCACAAATTCACCTACACAGAGAAATAGATTTTTAAGTAATTTATAATGTATAAACTGTATGTATGTATATAGATAGATAGATAGATAGATAGATAGATAGATAGATAGATAGATAGATAGATAGATAAAGATAAATAAATAATTAAATAACATTTGTACTGGTTGGTTTGGTTCATGAGTAGAATGGACTTGTTTATTATTTAAATTAAATTCTGTGGGAATTGCAAATGGGAAAAAATATGGTTACACTTTATTTTAAGGTGCATGTCCTTGTTACAGTGTAATTAATTATACATTTACGTACTGAGTAATATTAATTAACTATTTGTACATGTACTTATGGTTAGGATTAGGGTTTGGCCTAGGATTGCATGTAATTATGCATAATTTATTATAACAGTAAGTACGTGTAACGTATAATAAGGAGACCTTAAAATAAAGTGTCACTAAAGAAAAACTTCTGTAAACAAGGTGAAGGAGAGTCAGTCATTGTGTGTGAAATGACTTTTTGACCTTTGAGCTGTGCCTCAGGTTAAAGTGGGTTGTGCTGCCGTTCTGTGAAACAAGTATAAAATGTTGCGAAAAACAAAGTAATAATACGTTTTGTACAAAACTTAGTTCATAAGCAATAGATTGCAGGCATATGTGACATGTATTGGCATGACTAATTGAGCTCTTTCCATTCAGAACATCTTTTAAATCACATATCAACTTACATATGGACTCGAGATTACGAAGAATAAAAGATTACAGATTCTTGCTGCGTGCCAAAACAGCGATTAGGGGACGGCACATTCTGAAGGATGTTCTGGTAAACATAACAAGGATACGGTAACATATGGTAACAGATGGTTGCATTGCCCATCCAACAGACTCATTGGCAGTGCTGCCCAAAAACTCCTAACAAATGTGTACAGCACTGATGGAAGGAAAAACTAGCAGCAGGTGGCAGTCTTGCACCATCGAATACTACAGTATTGATCCACCCTTGATGAACAGTGAGCAGATTTCTCTCGCAGACCATAAACTATTGCATTATTTCCTCAAAACTGATTTTGGGTCAGTCTAAATGGATAAGCGCTGCCAATACTGGCCTTATATGAGTAGAAAAGCATTAGATGCAACCAGGAAGAAGGGCATCATCATTTCGCCCTCTCAATGTGATGGCGGCTAAAATCTAATACACGTCACTACTGATATTTGCAATAGGTTTAGCACTGAAGTTTAAAGATATGAGAAGAAAAACAGCCTGGGTGCTACCAGCAGACTATAGAGGGCAGTGCATTTGGCATTCAGATGCTCTTGGATGGGTCTCTGGTGTTGACAGACTTTTGAGGGACGGCGGTTTAATTACAGTGTGAAGAGGCACGCTCACACACGAGTGCCAGACCTCCAGGACACTCGGGCTGCCAGGGCTCCGAACTTGACCACTGCAGTCATCCATTCCAGAGAGAAGCTCCCTCCACTGAGGAATATCTGCTCTGATTGCCCTTGCTGCAATGTGCCAGAGCCAGGCTTTTTGTAAACAGCCCTGAAACATTTCATGTGGTGGGTTTCAGAGAGATGAGATGAGCACCTGTGAGCTTTTTAAATGAGCACTTTCACTACTGATAGCCTTTAAACTTGCAGTAGATACAGTGCCTATCGAGACTATCAGGGTTTTGCATTTTCAACAGAAACACAGAAAACAAGATGTGAAATGATTGCCATGACAACACAACTCGTGACTATATAACTCAGTTACATAGCTGGTCATGTGATGCATGTGATAACAACATCTGGGAGCACCAATCAATCAACCAATCACTCAATCAATCAATCAATATCTATGAGTATATATATATATATATATATATATATATATATATATATAATATATACATATATATACATATATATATACATATATATATAGTAAAAAAAAAATATATACACACACACACACACACATACACATTTATTATGTAAAAAAAATATATATATTTTAGATATCTTGCTAGCTAGCTTTCATTCAAAAGTTTGAGGTCTGTCAGATCTTTTAAAAAATTAATAGTTTAATTTAGTAAGGATGTGATAAATTGATCTATTAATCCATTGCCAAAAATTCAGTTCTTTTGTTCTGTTCTTTCTGTTTCTTTTCATTCATCAAAGGATCCTGAAAGAAAATGCGTCACAGTTTCCACAAAAAATATTAAGCAGCACAACTGTATTATTCATATAATAATAAATGTTTCTTGAGCAGCAAATCAGCATATTACAATGATTTCTGAAGGATCATGTGACACAAGACTGGAGTAATAATGCTGCATCACTGGAATAAATTACATTTTAAAATGTATTATAGAAAACAGTTATTTCATATTGTAATAATATTCCACAATGTTACTGTTTTAACTGTATTTTTGATCAAATCAATGCAGCCTTGGTGAGTGTAAGAGATAAAAACATTATAAATGTGTGAAAATGTTCTCTAAAAAAATTATTTTAATTAGCAAAAAAAAAAAAAAAAAATTGATTAGCACTGAGGCGGCTTTTTATTTGCGAAGAATCAAAAGAGGCATCAGAGAAGAAACCGTTTAAAGGTCCACTCAGTAATTAATTCCTCATTAAAAGGTTTTCCCCTGCAGAAATTAACAACACTTTTGTAAAACGTGTTACATGCATTATGAAAACTCATAAAAGCAGATTCGTGTTGCAGACATGTTGAGATCACATGATGAGATGGCTTTATCTAATAACAAATTATTTAAATATATGAATCATGTATTAAACAAACAGTTTTTTAACTATAGAATTTGTAACTGAAACTGAGATGTTTTTGCACTACAGCTTTTTTTTTATTTTATTTTTTTATATTTTTTCAGTTCCATGATCACGTTTAAAAACCAATCTTCATTTTAGACTTGATAATAACCCTGGTGCCAATTAGAGATGCTCATCACTGTCCACATTTACAAGTGTCATGCAGAGAAAGATGCTCATCTACAGAATGTGTTGCTGTTGGCTGTGTGTTTGTGGAACTCATTTGGTGATAAGAATGTCCTTCTTTCAGTAGCTTCATTAGCACGCCAGATGCCATTTAGATCACAATTAACTCAAGTCTGGTTTTAATTACGTAAACAATCCTATAATTGAGTAATGGTTTAACTGGTTTATCTCAAGGAAAGTTTGAAGCTACATCCACATTAATCCTGATAAGTGTTCTCCACCGACACGTCTGAAATCATTTAAATCATCTTAATGCATATGCATAAAAAGTCATAAAAGCTCACTGAGATGATACCAAGAGACCAGACATAATAAAGTTCTCACACTATACTTCTGTTATTAGCAAAGTATCCCACCACTGAAAACACCTACCCTGTCTTTAATGTGAACGTAGCCTGATCATGACCTTCTAATGACACCAGATGCGTCAAGTACGAATCAACTGTCAGAATGTCTTATTGTGATACATGAGTGTAAAGTCACTTAAAGGGACAGTTCATCCAAAATGAGCATTCTGTCACAATTTCAGGCTTTCGTGACTTTATTTCCATGACAGGATGACAGAATGTGCATTTTTGGATGAACTGTCCTTTTAAATTTCAGAAGTAAAGATTCTTAAGACAGTCATTTTTGAAAATTATGATTAATAAACAATGAAAAATTACACGACAGCAAGTGGAAATGGGTGTATCCAGTGAAACGCTATCTTTGTAAGGTTCCTTTGAGGATATGGAGATGTGGGGTCTTATGGCCCTTCATTATTTCTCATTAAGGCCTGTCTATGAGGACCATTAAGCAGACAAAAAGATAATCACCTCCCTGGAGTACTGACCTCTTTATGCTTCTGTTTAGGGTTAAACAGAACAGCCACCTCGATTGTAGTGTGGTCCACTTCCACAAGAACCATCCACAGTAGTAAGTCTGGACTCTGACACATCATTAATTTTGTTTACGAGAAGACCAGCACTTCCTCTGAGCTCGCAGCCTGTGTGAAAACAGATAAATTGCCTTTTACATGTAACAGTGAAGATCACAGAGGTGAGTTTAAACGATCAAAACAATATGACAAATCTGAAAATATTATATGGTTTGTCACCAGCAGGTGTTTAATTAGAGAGCCTCAACTTGACATCTGGTATGGCTATTATGCGATATGTAAACATACAGTCATCATAATGGCGCTATATTGGTAACAAGCCAGAATGTGTTTTTTGACATTCTAATTAGTGAGCACCTGCATGTTTTATTCAGTATGATTCTAGTATATAATAATTTCATGACATATGGAAGCATTTCCACATAATACTTTGTAGATTTATAAGGACGTTTGGAGAAAATAGATGTTCCTTTTTGAAGTATCCAATCTGAATAACTCAAAGCATTTATGTCAACAGAGAGCACTGAACAAAGAGATGTCAGGTATAGATAACGCCGCTGCTGGCATGTACCACTCCGACGTGCGTCACTTCATATTTTGGGATGTGATTCATCGCCTCCACCTCTTCACCTCCCTTTTCGTTTCGGCTCCTCTGTGTCGGTTTGGCCTCAGGGCTCAGCAGGAGAGCAGCCCTTGATCGTTTTACCTTCACAGGATATTCCTTCTTTAACATCAGTTTCCCGCAGCTCATTACAAGGGCTGTACTTTGCCGTCTCGAGGGGCTGAGTGGAGTTTCCAGAAGGCCTATTAGCGCAAGCCTCCCCCCCAGTTTTTAAGCTCATTCACTGTTATATTTCACCCGCTAGTGAGCAAGTGTTTCGGCTGAACTGCTTCATTACAAAGCGCCGCTCATCTCCACACTCTGGAGTGTCATGCATCCCGATGCCAAGTTTTTTTTGGGGGGGTGGGGGGGGGCAGCACTCTGGAGACCTGAAATCAGATGGAAAAGTCTTCCTTAAATGTGATATTCAATATTCTAGTATGGCATCAAATTATCACAGTACATCTCATGCAGGATAATAATCTTGGAAAACCACATTCTGTATTCATACAGTAGTTACCTTGGTTTACCTTGGATTTGACACAGGCAAACCCATTCTTTTCAGCCCGCACAGACACTTGAATAATAATATGCATCAGCTGACAATGATGCATAGCTGTTATTTACAGTCAGACATAACTGGATTAAGTGTTATTTAGGAGGAATAGTACCGGGAAAACCTTTTCTCCCAAATATGTTGCACTAAAATAATTTTAACTTCTCAGAGGCCATCTGAAGAAGCAAGTGAAGCTACAAAAGGTCAGTTGTGTTTCAGTCAGAGCTGATATTGAAAATGTCTTTTAAATTCCAATTCAGTTCAGCTAAACTGAAATTCAAATTCAAATGTGAGGAAGTAGAATTAAAGTGAAATGAAATGCATGCAACTAGAAAAGCAAATTCTGAATGTTGGCTTGACTTGTTTAAAAGTTTAAATAGTCTAAAAGAAAGTCTAGATAGAGTTAGTTGGATGCACGGACGGACATACAGACAGACAGAATGATTGATTGGTTGGACGAACGGATGGAGATAGAGTTAGTTAGTTGAACAGACTGACAGATAAACAGACAGACAGACCGACAGTTAGTTAGTTAATTAGTTAATTGTTAGTTGGACAGACGGACGAAGATAGAGTTAGTTAGTTGAATGGATGAATGGATGGACGGACAGATGGATGGACGGACTGATTGATTGATTGATTGATTGATAGACAGTTAGTTAGATGGAAAGATGGAAAGTATAAGTCTTAGTTAGTTAGTTTTATTAGTTAGTTGGATGGATGGATGGACATACAGACAGACAGACAGTTAGTTAGTTAGTTAGTTAGTTGGACATATGGATGGATAAATAGACAGACAGACAGACAGACAGACAGACAGACAGACAGACAGACAAACAGAAAAATACTTATGAAGATAGTTAGTTAGTTAGTTAGTTGGAGATATCGATAGATAAATAGACAGACAGACAGACAGACAGACAGACAGTTAATTAGTTAATTAGTTAGTTAGTTAGTTGGAGATATGGATAGATAAATAGACAGACAGACAGACAGACAGACAGTTAATTAGTTAGTTAGTTAGTTAGTTGGAGATATGGATAGATAAATAGACAGACAGACAGACAGACAGACAGTTAATTAGTTAATTAGTTAGTTAGTTAGTTAGTTGGAGATATGGATAGATAAATAGACAGACAGACAGACAGACAGACAGACAGACAGACAGTTAATTAGTTAATTAGTTAATTAGTTAGTTAGTTAGTTAGTTAGTTAGTTAGATGGAAAGATGGAGAGATAAATAGACAGACAGGCAGACACAGACAGTTAGTTAGTTAGTTAGTTAGTTAGTTAGTTAGTTAGTTAGTTAGTTAGTTAGTTGGAGATATCGATAGATAAAAAGACAGACAGACAGACAATTTAATAAAAAGTATTGGTGGAATAAATGGCAAGAAACTGTATCACATGCCTGAAAACTGATAGATGATTCTCCTGCACACACTCACTGACAAAAGCAACTGAGATGCATTTACTTTAATGCCTTTGGCAGACAGTTTTTATCCAAAGCCACTTGCATTGAAGGTATAGATTTAAACCACTCAAACATTCCCCAGGCATCAAACCCATGTTTTTGGTACTGTTTGCCTCAGGCTGTTTGAGCTACAGGAACGCTAGCATCTGATGCTGCATTTTTTAACAGAACTAAAGCCAGTAAGAGGCAAAGGAAGGTCGGAGTCAGCATATTTTAGTACAGCTTTTATGCAACATTGTATCTTCACAGAATTTGGAGGCACAAAGAACCTTCAAGGGTTTCAAGTGTTTTTTTATTTTATTTTTATTTTTATGGAATAGCATGCAAAAATTGTCTCTACTACCTGACACATATCACACCTGCCTCTCTGACAGCCATAGACTTTGTAACAACAACATCAAAGAATCTGACCACTATTTTTTAGTCAGTCAGAAGAATTTGAGCTGCCTGTTATTTTGAATCTAAAGGGCCACTTCACCCAAAATGTAAATTCTGACATTTCAAAACTTACGTGACTTTTTTTTCTGAGGAACAAAAGAAGATTTTTGGTTTTGGTGAACAATTTTAGATGGCTTAAAACTTGCACAGATCCTCCAGCAAGCTACAATTTGGTTTCACAAATACATACAAATACATTTGATCCTGTTTAATATGTATACAGATCCAGAAGGATCAGATCCGGTCAAGTCCAAAGAAACTGTTGAATGAATGGCAGTCAGAAGTGAAAGACCTGAGTCTGTGTAATCTCCTCAGAGCTAATAGAAAAACTCAAAGGCTCAGATATGAAAAGGTCAGGTCCTGTGGGACAGAGAGAATGTATTTCCAGAGCCCATTGAAGTGTGGAGAGTGATAGCAGACTTATCACAGTGAGGGCTTGGATGGCCTTTGTTTCTGAGGGTCATGGGTAGCACAGGCCTGATCACTGGCTCTGGAATTCATGAATATCATCAGAGGAGCGGCGACGTTCACACACTTTTGAACTTGAGCTACAGAATGCCATCTTTCGTTGACTACTCGTTTCTGTGGTTTCTGCTTTTATAATTATCAGTATCAAGAAGGGCAATTACCTTGCATGTATTTAGTTTATATAAAAGGGATAATTAAAAACAAAAATGAAAATTCTGTCGTCATTTACTCACCCTCAAACTCATATCTTTATTTCTGTGGAACATAAAAGGAGATATTTTGAAGTATGCTAATGCTGCTCTTTGCCATATAGGCTCCAAAATATACAAAAAGCACCATAAATGTATAATAAATGCAGTCCGTTAAATTAGTGTTATGTTTTGTGTTTATAAGTAAAAACAGTAATATTGTGAAAATTATTCCAATTTAAAGTAACTGTTTTCTAATTTAATATATTTTAAAAATTAATTTATTGCTGTGATGTAAAGCTGAATTTGCAGCATGAATACTCCAATCTTCAGTGCACATGATCCTTCAGAAATCATTCTAATATGCTGATTTTCTGCTCAAGAAACATTGTTAAAATCTATTTTTATTATACATTTTGATACATCTGATACAATACCTTTTTTTCAGGATTCTTTGAGGAATACAAGGCTTTTGTAACTATTTAAAAGTCTAAAAACAGTTATTCAACTTTTTTTGCTACATTTTTGATACATTTGAAACAATATTTATTTTTTTCCAGGATTTTTTGAGGAAAATAAAGCAACACACACACACACACACACACACACACTTAAAGAGAACAGCATTTTTTAATAGAAAGCTATAGTAAAAAAAAAAAAAACACACACACACACACACACACACAAACACACACACACACACACACACACACACACACACACACACACACACACATGCACTATTTCAAAATAAATAAATAAGACAACATGTACATCATTTTGTGGCCCAAACAACCATATTTCAGGATCTTGATTTAAAACCTCTTTAAAACATGGAGTGACAGCACATTAATCTGAGAATGGGAATAAGCTTCCATAAGAAAGTCTCACCTTAGTGTTGTTTGAATCACAGATGCAGTGCTTTGGCAGGCAGTGGCTCATCATCTCATTAAAAGCAACAGGAGCATCAGGGACATGCTCACGCTGTCCAGACCACAAATAACTCTGGCAGGGCGATGTGGAATCTTTTCGCTATGATCCAGATTGCCATAAACAGCTTTTGTCAACAGTGCGTGTAGGTACAGTTAGAGGCTATCAGAGAAACACTCGCATATGTTTTCACAGGTCTGGCTGACTTACAGATATCAGATATGAGGGACGAGCGGAGACTTATAACATTTCACAAACACATTTCACCTGTTTACAGTAAAAAGAAGAACTGAATCAGTAATAAATGAAATGTTATTGAATGAATCAACCAACATCGAAGCATGTATTGTTGAATAGGATTCTGTGGTAGAAATTATTATTATTTTTTAACATTTTTGGAATCACAGGCAGAATGTTATGCATGCAAAAAACACACAATTGAATAACATTTGTACTTTTCCCTCCTTAGTTTGAAATGGCAGAAAAATGGCCAGTTACAATGTTTACTCTGATTTTCCACTGTTCAAGGTTGTTATAACAAGAGCCATTAAATAAATAAATAAATAAATAAAATTACTTATAATAAATTAATAAATTAAACATTAATTGAAATATATATATAAATCAGTTTAATCTGCTATTCTAAAATAACAACTAAAATTAAAACTGAAATAAAAATAAATAAAAACTAGACAACTGTCGAAAATGACAATGACAAAACACATTGTCAAAACACAACAAACCAAAACATAAAAATAAAATTCAAACTATTAATTAAAACTCAATGATAATAAAATAGCACTTGCTCTAGTACACAAAGTACCGTAAAAAACAACCTTAATAGTGCTAAAATGATTGCTATTGTAGAAAACAGGCATGATTTGTATAAAAATATAATAAATATGGAACTTGTTTGGGATTATTTCTATCTTTGTTAAGTTATTATGATAAAATGTAATTAAAAGAAAATGAAAAGTAGCAAAAATTATTAAGGCATAGTAAAAAGTTAGTTTTAATAAAAACAGAGTCATAAAATGAATGAAATATACACCGTCTTATTGACTATAACATTTACTTTGGTTTTTGTTTGCTATTTGTGTGTTTTCAGATTCTTAAATATTTTATGTTTTTTTTTTTTAAATTTTGAAACAAAATATCCTGTTTACTTCCATGTTTCAAAGAAAAAATACTTGTCTATATTACTTTACGTACTTTATTGCACAAAGTAGCTCTTTTTAAGGAGGGCCCCAAAACACAGTTTTATTGTATTATACATTCTTTTCCAGTGTTTTATTCACCAGCTTCTGTGCTCATAAAAACAGAATCATAAAAATTGACTGTTTGTTATTCTGACTTGTGTAAACACATCCTTTGCCCAACTGAAAAGCTGTGAATTATAAATAACGGCGGGGAAATGTGTGTTTTCTGTAACAGTCTGTAACTGTGACAACATCATCTGAACAACGCTCTTGTTGACGCACAGTGTTTGCATGTACCCCGCACAGGTTTCCTGGGATCTGTATCAACTGAAGACATCCTCTGAGGGCTTCCTAATAGAGTGACCTTTCCACGCCGCTGTTCACACACCTCATTGACCTCATTTCCTCCTGTCACAGAGGGCCATTTAGTAAACGCACAGAAACTTTTCTCACTTGAAATATGGTATTGCAGTAACGTGCTTAATGAGGCTGTAAAATCACATATTTTACTGAAGCACCCTGCTGCTGAATGTACATTAATAACCTTAATACATTTAATTTTTGTTTAGAGTGTGAAATACTCTCAAATTAAAGTCCTCGACGGACACAGCCAGTGATTCAAGGCTAATTTTGACTTAAATATTCCATGGCAGCTTACCAAACGCTTCAATGCGTCTTCCGGCGATAATCAATGGTGTTTTTCATATATAAATAAATTCTTCTTAACGTGGGAGGCATTGTTGGATTACAGACTGCATGCCACAAACTCTTCGACTGAACTTTAAAATCTCGGTCCACACCATCCCAACAGCACACAACTGTCATACCTATTAAGACTCTCAATTGATTTGTGAAGAGCAAGCTCAGGAAGTCTATATTATCCTAAGGAGGATTTTGATGATTTCTCCACGAGCTACGTGGAGAGCCTGAGCAGATGTTCTGCTCCTGTGAGGGTAAACAGACTTCGTAAAACGAAAAACAAACCCCAAAACCTATAAAAAAAGTTAAAAAGGGAAGAAAACACATTAAATAAAACCAATGGAGAACTGTGGGTTCACTCAAGGTAATAAGACAGCGAGAGAGGGAGATGGAGAAGAATTTGACTGACAGAAACCCATTATGTCAGTTTTCAGAGCAATTTCAAAAGGATTCATCAGGATAAAAAGAGCTGTAGGTTTTAAACGGCATTGCTGAATCGAAGCTCAGGATATTTTAAAAGGCTTTAGTGGGAGGTACTAGTTTTATAAACCATGTTTGAGTTAGAAAGGGGTCTGACATTTCCTGTACTTGTTGGGATTGGGATCTGTGTAATTATTAAAGTTGGAGTGTCATTGTTTGGATGTGGGTTTAATGGAAGGTCGTGCTGCATATATGGGATTAATTATGTAATTATAGCTTTGTGTATATAATTAAAATGGACATCGGAGAAGTTTCCAGCATTGGAGTCTCCTTATTGATTTAATGTTCTTTTTATGTCAGGGATGTTGGCATTACTTAAAGGCAGGGGGTGATTTGGTTCAGAAACAAAGTTAAGTGGACTAAATGTATTTATATGTATTTATATTGTCTGTGGATGGTGTAGGACTATAAAATGTTTGACCAATCAGATTATTCGGTCCGAACACATTCCAATAGGGTGTTCTGCCTGCCTGTCAATGTATGTATTTGCATACCTCCAAAAACCCTGTTGGCGCAGACATGATACGTTATCAGCGCATTCATTACACTATTACAGACCGGGCGAGAATGGCAGGCATTATTACTGTAATATTATGAGCTTTTGTATTGTAATGTTCTGGTTAGCCTCTGGTCTGCCTGTGCACGGTCATGTGTTTTGGAGGAGGCGTGGCTTTGAGGAGTAATATGCAGGGAGGGTGGGATCTTATGCTTTAAAAACTAGTGAACTATTGCTAGCCTCTACAAAATCACCTAGCCTCCCTTTAAACCACCAGCTGTTATTTTACCCAGAAATTTGGAAAACAACAACAACAATAATAATAAAAAATAATAATAATAAAAAAAATTTGCAATCACAGACATTCTCATGTGGGCAGTATTATATTTCTTAGAGGACACCTGAGTTAGCAAAAAAAACAAACAAAAAAAAAACCTTGGTTATTTGCTCTGTAACTTTTACTGAGGTTGTCAGAAAAGCACAGATGTGATTCATTGGGATGGGACTAACATCACAAAATTTGCCCATCCTCCTCAGGGAGCACTAGTCCCTTCTGAACAGGGATTTTGTTGATGGCAACTGAAAACAGCTCATGCTGGTCAAGATAAACCATGTTGAGAAATACTGGTGTTGAGAAGTACATGATTTAAAATCATTATCTAATAGACAGGGTTGGATCCGAGGTCAGGGGTCACCTTTGGTCCAGTACATGCAGGAGTAAGAGATAACCTACAATTTTTACTTAATGTTTTTTATGATTAAAGAAAAGAAGAGTATATAAAAATGTATTTGTTTATTTATTTTACATTTTACATGTTTTACCCACTGCCTTTTACTAAAGCCAACCCTTCATTTTACATAAAAAAAATAAAAATAAAAAATCCTAAAATCCAATCTTAAAATATTTCTTTCTTTCTTTCTTTCTTTCTTACAAGTAACAAAGCTGAAAATTCAATTTTAAAATATATGACAATAGAAAACAATGTGTTTATAATTGTAATAATATTTTAGAATTTTTACTGTATTTTTCATCAAGCAAATGCAGTCTTGGTGAGCATAAAATAATAATAATAATAATAATAATAATAATAATAATAATAATAATAATAATAATAATAATAATAATCTTATTGATTCCAAACCTTTGACTGGTAGCTACATTAATGAAAGCATTGTTAGGTTTTTGAGCACACAGAAAAGCCCCTTAAAGTAAAAACCATGTACATTCACTTTATTCACTGTAGTGTGTAAGGCACTGCTGACAGAAAGATGCTTTAGCATAGCAGACTTTGAACACAGTGCTTTTGCAAATGACCATTGACAAGACAAAGGCATCCATCATGTGAACTCCACTCAGGGGTTTCGACAAAAAGTGAGAAAAAAAGCATTTGAGGCAGCAAACCAAATTTTATCCTTTGAAGAGAGCCATTCATCAAACATTACAAGTGGCACCCCAGAGATGTGGAGACGTTAAAGCAGAGAGCTGGAGTATTGCTGGAATCCTCCCTCTACAAGATTTCTGCACCGCATAACAAACCACTGAAATGTTCTTATTACATTATGTATTACTTTTTTAAATCAGCCGATATTTCAGGCTGCTGCACGCTTGTAAGCAAACCTAATGGACTCTTCAGGCCCTCTAACTCTTGCTCCGGCTGATTGTGGAGCTCTTGATGGATCCGCTCCACCTCCATCTCCTCCAAAAGTGTGGGGTTTTTTTTCTTCCTGTGTTTAATCCCAGATCAAAGTTCCCGGAAAAAATTGGTTTGGATTTTCAGGGCTAATGGTGTGACTTTTTTTCTGATGTCACAAGTGGACTGTTTCTATTTATCTGCTTTCTGCAGGTGAGCTCATAGTCTTCTCTGACGGAGGCGGTCATAGTGCTGCTATATTAGGACATGACTGCTGCATTTGAAGAACGGAGACTGAACACTTATGCGCCGTTTGATGTCTTTTTCCTTCCCTCTGGGCCATGTTCAAGGATTCTGTGAAGTGGAAAAATCTCCGCCACACTCAAACATCTGGATAACAGTGAAATGCCTCACGTTTAATTAGATATCCCCCAGTCATATGTAAGAGGAATTTTTAATTAAGCTTAATTATTTATCTGGGAATTAGGATGACCTTAATTTTCTAACTATAGGACTGTTAAAGTGTCCAATTTTATAAAAAAAATGTCCCCTTGTAAAATTAAAAACATTCTGTCAGACAAAGAATACATAAACCTAAAATATTATTAATATATAATAATATTATATAATATTATTAGTTTAATTAATAAATAAAATAAATACATTTATTAATCATATATTTATGATTAACACATCATATAAAAATGTGATTAATAAATTTAATTTCAGAATACTAGCTATTTTATTAAATAATTATCAAATTCTAATTTTATATATTTTTTAAACATTCTATGAAACTAATACTGTTTTTAGCTATATATTCCTATATATTCCATAGCTTTTTGTTATCTTAATTATTTATCCAATTTTTACATGTATACAATTATTTTAAATTTATATACATCCAGATTCTATATAATTGTTTGTTTTTAGTTTGTGTTGTGTATTGTTTAGTATGTTATTTTGCTTTCTATGCTGTAAGGTGTCCTTGAGTGTCCTGAAAGGTTGCTTATAAATAAAATGTATGAGTATGATTATTATTATTATTATTTTGCAAACTGCACTATTTTATTTTATTTAACTTAGTGTAGACCCTCTGAAAAAGAGGGTCTCTTCTAGTGTGTGCTTACATCATCAAGACCTGAAGGGTTTGTTTTCTTCCATGTTTGTTTCTGTTCGCATGTCTTTGGTTGAACCCTCCAGCAAGGAGTTCACATCTGTTCCTGTTCCATTTAGGATACACCCTCCCAAACACATGCACAGTGTAAATGATTCACTCTATTATGAGCCGGGAAAACAACCCTATTGCTGCAGTATGTACTGTATGTACTGTTTACAGTGCACTGATGCATATTTTCTGTATGCACTGAATAATTTTAATACAATTGAGGTACTATTAAAGTTTTTATTAATATTTGGAATTAACTTTTTTTTCTATTTTCATTTAAATGTTAGTTAATTTATAGTATTTATAGTGTTTTGTCCTTTTTATTAGTCTTTATTAATTTGTTTTTGTTAACTATTGATATCTAGTGCAGTATAAAACAGCATGCTATGTGGAATACCATATCTCACAATGCAATATGCTCGATTTCACCAATGCTATTTGCTCAAACTGCCAAAACAAGTGTAACACAAAATTGGATTAAAATGCTGTTAGATCGTGCCTCCATGCCAGAAATGTTCAGATCCTGTCAGAAAATATCAGTTTTGTTTGGGGACAGAACAACTAGTCAGCAAAGATGTATAATACCCAAAACCTATTAACAGCAAGTCTTGTCCGGTACCCAAAACTGTATTAACAGTCTTCTATCAGCCAAGAAGCTGACTGAGGAAAGCCAGGGCAGAAGCAGGAGATTATTTATTGAGAGAGTTTATTGAATAGACTTAGTTGCATATGTTTCAGTGCTCAGACTAAGACTGAATGAAGAGTAAATTAATATAAAAGAAAGAAAGTAACACATAACACAAATGTATGTTTGCTCTCTTGAAGCTAAAAACACACAGTTTACATTTGAGGATCCTTAGATCCTTCAGCACTAAATGACTTTATTTCCTAAATGACAACCTGATAACTCCATTAATATGCAATGTTATGAGGCCATGTGACAAAAACTGTAGTATATTACTGTTTGAAATCTTATACTGTTTGCCAGATTTAAACTTTCACACAAGTTCAAAACATTCTGACTGATTTGCCCAGTAGAAGTTGTTTAATGTGTGCACCATGAGGTAATACATTATGCAACAGCGCACTTAACATCAGACGCATTGGGCGACAGAGTGCAGGTAAGAGTTTAGTTCCCAAAATCAACTGAAAACCTGTAGTATCGTGTACTAGACATCACTTGTCAATTTTAATAAACATATATGACTTTTAAATAACATTTTTATATCACATGATCAACAATAAGAAAGGTAAGTCAGAACCTTTGGTTGCCTTTTGTCTTTTGTTTGTTTTTGTTTTTTTGTTCATGTTTTATGTCAGACAGTTATAAATTAATTATAGTTATAGTTATACCTAATTACAGTTAAAGTTACTTCTTACTGTCAGACAGCTTCTGAGAGAGCTTTATATGTCAAGGAACCTCGTAAGTGACTGATTTGGAACTGTCTACACAGGCGGCAAGTCAGTGAGCCACACAAATAGTGGCTATCAAGCAGAGCCCTCAGGATACTTGCATTCCAATAGAGGTTCATGTTAGCATGTTGCTAAGCAAATAGCATGATGCTCTAACAGGCATTAAAAAACAAAAAACAAAAAACAAAAAACAACAACATTATTTCAGAGGCAAGCAATAAATAAATAAATTAATTAATTAATTAATCTTTACAATAAGGTTCAAGTTATTAATAGTTAACAAAAGTTAACAATTAAAAATAGTTCCAAAGTATTTCTTAATTGTATAAAATATAAAGTAGTTCTTAATCTTATGAATATGTTAAATTAAACATTTACTAATGCATTATTAAAATCAAAAGTGACATCTATTAATATTATTTAAAGGACCTAAGCTAACATAATGTTGTATTTTTTTATTAACTAATGTTAACTAAGATTACGAAATACTGTAACAAATGTATTACTCATTGTTAATGTTAGTTAATGCTTTAACTAATGTAAACTAAAAGGACCTTATTGTACAGTGTTACTAACTAACTAACTAAGAAAGCACACAAGCCTATGATGGTGTGCAGGTTTCAGCTGGTTTAGGATGGTCTATCTGGTCTGAAAGCCACCAGTCTAGGTAACATTTCTGTGAAAAAAAAAAAAAAAACATACCAAAAAAACATGAACATAAATAAATGTGAAATTAAATAAACATTACCTGAAATAAAAGAAAATAAAATGTAAACAAACAAACAAATCAAAACCCTGTGCTAAAAAAAAAAAAATATTACAGTTTATATATAATAAACTGTAATATCATGTTAATAACACTAAAATAGGTTATTATTATTTTAGCAAGAACATCTGATTTTTATCTTCACTTGTGATCATATTGTCTAAAGGTATGGCCATGCAATCCACCAATAATATTGGGGAATCCAGCAATATGAGTAAAAGAGTCCAACCACAGCAAGGTATCTCAAAAGGCAGCATAATGCTGCTGCCTAGTGCCTCCCTAACTGAAGAGGCTTTGCACTGGGAACATGCCTCAAATGCTGCTGGCAGCTCACTTGGTTTTGGAACAGAGCTGTTGACTCTCTTCAAAACGGCACCTTGGGAAACTACTTCAAAAGGCCACACTTTGGTGTCATTTTCCACTTTTCCTTCTTAATTATAGTGACAATTTTAATCAGTCAATGTGCTTCCACAAGAATGACCAAATTAAACCGCCACTGTTTACATCGAAAATGCCACTTCAACTCATTTCCTCGCACACCAAAATAATTCTCCCATAAAGAGAGGCTAAAAGAGAAAGGCTCAGATACAGAAATGGAGGGAGATTCTCAGCAGTGCTGTGTATTTGTGCCAGCTCTGCTTGTTTCATGTTGAGAAGATTCTGACAGAAACAGACAGATGGATGTGAGGTATCAGAGGGAGAGAAAACGAGGTCAAAAAAGAAACTCAACAGGAAAACGAAAAGAGGCCAGGATATCACCGAGCCAAACACTCTCAATAAAACATCACTCATCAATTGCTCACTTCATGTTTGCTTTAGTGGCACGAGAGACTTACATGAAAGCTTCGGGTATGAGAAATGAAATACAGATCAAAAGAGACACTGAAACTGACCATTGAATCTTGTGCATATGGTGCTAGCACTTTAAAGTGGATATACATGCTAAATGCAATTAGATTTTAGATTTATAAATAACAAAAAAACATGCTTAACAAAGCGAATCCTGTTTAATTTTGTTATGTGATGTATTTCACAGTGGAAAATATATGCTAGAAATGTATTTGATCCTTTGGGAATGAATTGGAAGAATTGTTTTTGATTTTACATTTTATTTAAAAAGGAGGGTAATCTTTAAAAAATTTTAAAATAGGCAGAAACAATTAAATCCACTATTAGATGAAATATGAAAAGGAATTACAGATAACCAATATGGTGGCAATATATTGTGCATGCCTATAGGTATAATTAAGCGATATCTCACAATCACTGGCGAGTGTGATATTGATTTAGTCCAACAGTTCAAAGAACAAGTTAATTAAGTAAGTAACTGCATCCCTGAGCAATACATGGTAGTGAATGAATCATTGGCTGAGTTTCCATTACCCTTCAAATTTAAATTGCGAAATGAAAATACAGCCAATGGGAACACGTCAATTTCACAAAAACTCCCATATATCATAAAAATAAGTTTTTGCGCTCGCATGAGGTGGTTTTCCAAGCAATTCGAATAATGAATATTTCACAAAACTGCAATGGAAAAAGATTTTTCGTATTTCCAGGTCACCTGATGTACGTAAAAGTCACATGATCATTTGTTAACGTGCTCAAAACTTAAAAAAAAAAAAAAAAACTAATGTGTGGCACGCTTACTAGGGCTGTGCGATTTGGGGAATATATCTAACTGATATTGTGATTGCGATTTGATTTGCGATTTTAATTTTCCAAAGTCAAGGGATTTCTATTGTTTTTTTTTTGTTGTTGTTTTTTTTCAGCAGGGAAGATTATAATAGTATTACTACTTTTACAGAATTTACTTAATTTCTGAATTTCACAGGAACGATTTGTTTATTTTGTAAATGAAGAAATAAAGAACTGTATTACTTTAGTCAATTATTAAAGCATTACATAGGTAATTGATTTATTCTTTTTTATGTATTTGGAATTTTAAGAACAAGTGGAAAATGTGCTGAATGTTTCATTTCGTGCAAGTGAAATTAACAAAGCAGTAAGACTGAATTTACATTTGTTTTAAACACGGAGCCAGGAACATGCATTATGAACTTATTTCAAATTAGAATCTGCTGGGGAGATAAAATGTGTAAAATAACGTTCACATACTAATAAAAACATCTAATAATGTATCTTTATTCTCCAGTACTGAAGCAGAACCGATAAGATAAGATAAGATTTTTTGTTCAGTGTTCAGCAATCTCATATTACACAATCATTCACTTTAGTATTGATCTGACCCTGGCTGGCAGTCATGCATTTTGAACAAAACAAAATCACAGACCTCAGGCTTTGCGATTAGCAAATCACTACATCATGACGTGACATATACAGCCAAGTATGGTGACCCATACTCAGAATCGGTGCTCTGCATTTAACTTATCCAAAGTGCACACACACAGCAGTGAACACACACAACACACACGTGACACACACACCCGAGCACCCGGAGCAGTGGGCAGCCATTTATGCTGCAGCACCTGGGGAGCAGTTGGGGGATCGGTCAAGGACACCTCAAGTCGTGGTATTGCCAGCCCAAGACTCAATCCCACAACCTTAGGGTTAGGAGTCAAACTATCTAACCACTAGGCCACGACTTCCCCCCCAAAAATCGCAATTGCGATTCGATTAAACACTCAGCCCTACTGCTTACACAAGCATCGACCACACAATGCTTATATAAGGGGCTTTCCAAGTAGTTGCATAACATTGGTTAATGGAAATCCTTTTATCGACATTTATAAATTATCACAAAAGTTTTGTGCAAATCTGTAATGGAAACGCACCTATTTTCTTCAAACAAACTGATTCAGTTAATGACTCATTATTCACCTATAACGAAAGTCCTTAGTTTTGTTTTTGAATGAATCACGTTTTTAAATGAATCAATTAAGTGAATCACTCAAAAGACTCTCTTGTTTAGTTCCTCAGTGAATCTGTATTTTTGACCAAATCAATTTAATTAATACTTCAATGATCATCTATTAAAACAGTGCTTTGTTTTGTTTCTGAATGAATCATATTTTTTATTAATCGATTAAATTAATTACTCAAAAGATCATCCCTTGTTTTGTTTTGATTCTGGCTTTTTTTTTTATGAATCGCTTCAGTTAATGACTCGATGATAAACTATGTTAAACCTATGTTTTAAACGTGACGGTTAAGTGAATCAAAACATGTTCCTTTGTCTTATCTTAATCTGTGTTTTTTAATGATTGGATTCAGTTAATGAATGATGACCTATAAAGACAGTCCTTTGTTTTGCTTCTGAATGAATCTGTGTTTTTGAATTATTTGTTTTAACAAACGACTCAGTGACTCACTCTCAAAGACAGTCACTTGCTGCCATCTACTGGCACATCGACAAATTCATACACCTTCGCTTCTGTATCCACAGACAAGCGAACTCCTCTATATTCCTATCATAATCTTAAGTAAACACATCTCCACACAGAAGAAAAAAGCCCATTGGTGTGTCGTTGTTGAACAGCAGTTTAACTCCAGTGTTTATCTTTCTTTCCTCCTTCAGCACAGCCAGCTAAAGCCATCGATTTTGCCCTGAGGGCCGGAGAGGATGAAGGTGGAGTGCGGAGAGCTGAGTGGGTTGGAGTGTTGATGTTTGTATGCAGTATTAGTGGGTGTTGTACTCAAGCATCGCTCTCAAAGTGTCTATTGTGCAGTCCACAGCCAGATCAATGAAGACAGACGACTGCACCTTCTACACCTGCAGAATAGGGTTATTGAAAAAGTTTGGGGAAATCGCTGGGGAAATTTCATTGGTCCTAATGATTTTGTCATTAAATCTTTAAACTGAGGGAAAGGTTCAATGGTGAATGTGACCAGCCGGTGCTGTTGTGTATTTATGAAGATAAGTACTGTACTATGAATCCTGTAAGAGAAATTATACATTTCTCAGTTAAGAGGTGATGTGATTACAGTCCACCAAGTGACATCCCAATAATAGCTACACTGGATACATTATATATAATACGAATAAACAAGCTAACGGGGAATCAGACTAAAGTTACTTTTGTTATTAATTCACTGTGAGTGACGACAGTCAATGTTTTGCTTTTGAGAACATTGTTAAATTTGTTGTAATTTTTAGGATATTATTAAAAACTGCATAACTTTTAACAAACATTCCATTAATATACTGGTTCATAACTTTGACAGAACCTTGCCAGAAGTTCTGAGAACATTCCCTGTTGGAAATTGTCTGGGAGCTGGTGAAAATAGCCATAAACTCATCAACTAAAATCACTTTTTGAAAATGTAGAATCCAATGATCCTGTCTTTAAGACCCAGAACCCAGGTTAGAATTGAAACCAGGTCATCACGATCACAACATTTCTTTATATAGCAGAACAATCGTGCCACATCTGTGAATACTTTATTTTTACGCTCTGTCTTTTCATGTACAAGATCATATATACACAATAGAGTTTCAGACAGAATGCCCGAGGGCTGTTCACTAATCTTCTGATATACTGCACTCAAAAATGGCAGCATTGCAAGCTCCAATCTGACTATCACGCAAACCTCCATCAAGTTTTAGCAGTTCTTCAGAAAACAAAGTTACAAGTTACCAAGCTACAGTGAGACTTTTGAGTAAGAACTCATTAATAGATTTGAAGTGTTTGTGTGGTTTGTTTTGTTGAATGGTTCATAGCTGAACAAAGCCAAGGACATTTCATTTCAAGGAAACAAAAGGATAAGATGTATACTTTGCTGAGAGGTTAAAAAAGAATGTGACTTAATCGTTGTGAGAATGTGTGTAGCCACAGTCAAAAAGATGTTCTTTAGAAAACTCAGTATGAGATTTGTATATCTGAAACAGCAAATCGTTATTTCCAAAATAGCAATAAATTATTTAGGATTTATTCATTCTTCTTAATTCTTCTTTTTCATCTTTTACATTTTCCCTTATAAAATAGTCCACCATTTATCTAAATTCAGAAAGTCTTCCAGTTTTGTGGACATTCACACAAAGACCAGTCACTAGTCAGCAGAGTGTAATTACACAGAAAACTGAAAGGCCACACAACATCTGACCACTGGATTCTCAAAAATCATTATAGCATTAAGTGTTTTCTCAGCATTCCAACATTGCATCAACTACTGATGAACACATTTATTTTTATTTGAATATTTAGTCAGTGAGTTATCGAATCATGCTTTATTATGTCTTTGCAAGGCTTAGTCTTTCAAACACATTAAAATGCACAAATTCATCCCCTGCAGTTTCTTCCCAAACCCCATTTAAAAAAAACCTTGGCATGATGTAATGTTTAATGCACCAACAATGAATGTAATATATTTACTTTCTTTTTGTATTTTTATATCAACATGACAAGTTTACATTATTGGAATCCATGTGATAAATGAGGCGGGTCAAAAGCAATCTAAAAGTAATAAATACGTAATCTTATTATATTACCTAAAATGTGTAATGTAATGGATTATGTAACTAACTAAAAATTTTTTTCAAGTAATTTGGAATTAATTACAGACTACATTTTGTAAGTAATCTATACCTTTTCAATCAGGACCTAGAAAAAGTGACAATAAACATTGGTACAGCATCCAACAGTCCAACATCTATCCTGCAGATGCTAACTGGACACTAACAAGCTAATTAAATCCTTGACCCCTTGGCCTGTTCAAAATTGCCTGTAGATCGTCTATTATCGCAGACAAGAAAAGCTACTATGTTGCCCAAGACCTTACGCTAACAGCTTAAATTCTGGCTCTGGAAGACTAAAACCGGTAAGAGGGATGTTAAAAAGGTAGTCAGGTATGACTTGATTCCCATCTTGGAAGGATTGTCCGAAAAGGGTGAGTCCCTCAGAACTCCTGCCAGGAACTCAGTTTTTTACAGTCAGTCATCATTTTTGAAATCTCAGTTCCCGTTACAGGTTGACGCAAACACGTGCCCTGTTATGACTGGCTCAGATAATTTATCAGCACTGTGTATTTTACCCCCTGATGATACAGCTGAACGTCCCTGCAGGGAAAGTCACCAGCAAACCGAATGTGAAAATGCATACTCATTACCAGAAGGGTGGAAACAAATGACAGACACACACCCGACACAACACAAAAATTTGATAATAAAAAAAATTGTCCAAATTGTGTCACAACACTAAAATTTTATAGCTTCTAAAAAGATCTGACAAAAAAAGCAAAAAAAAAAAAAAAAAAAAAGAACACAAGGAGGAAAGATGAGGGTAATCAGGAAGTGATTATAGTTTGTCACTTAATCACATGTCTCCAAGGGATGTCTCCATGTCTTAATTAAAGTGCCACTGCGACATCATTTCACCTCAGGAGAGAGACGGCTGAAAGAATGTGTGTTATCTGCGCGTACGGAACCAAAGCTATCAAAAGGAAACCACAAAGACACCTGAATGTGTCACATGTGAATGTGGATTTTGATTACAGATCAGGATATTGTAAGTTTTCTAAACAGTGTCTGTTGTCAGAAGGTCAATCCCAGCTAACAGGGAACATTTTCTCTCAACTCAGAAGGCACACACTGTCATGAGACGTTGATATTTGGTTAAATTTCGGTTGCGACATCGGATGACCAAAATTCAATGTCAATTCAGTGTCTAATGTCAGCTGACATCGTTATTTGTTGTTTTTAGGTTGTGTAACCAAAATCCATCAAGTCAACATCAAATTGGCGTCAAATACTGATTTCAACCCCTTTTTTATTCTCAACCAACATACAAAGTCTGTCCGATGTTCAATGTCAACCTGACTTATATTGACATCCTGTGTCTGCTGGAAATGCTTTGAATAAACATTCCACCAGTAACATTAATAGACTGTTCTTCGCTCTTCAATAATGTTATTAAAATGCAAAAACGTCATATTTATACATTGCTCAATTAACATTTTTCTTAAACATTTTAGTTGGACATTAGTGTAATGTTTTTGAAACATGGCCAATAAAACGACTCATATTATACACAGTAAACATAAAATCCTCTGTTTTTATAGGCAGGGAGCATTCAATCCTCAGAAGTAAATGCCCATTACTATGACTGGCTAACAGTTTCGCATATTAAAATAATAGACATAGGCTGATGTGATGCACTCTGAAAACAATGTGGGTCGTTTAGGTTAAAAACGCAACAATGCTCGCGATGCATCCGATGTAGATATGGTGTTAAGCTTACAATCAAGGCAATTCAAAAACTTTTTCACAACTTACATTACACAGCGTCTTGTAGGCATCTCGATGGTTTTATTGATAGAGTAATCTCTAATTTTTCCTCTCCAGAGATTGTCTTACTATAGGGAGATAGGGGTTTGCTCTAAAAACCTGTTTATTGAGTGTAGCAAATCAACACTCCTCCTACAACATGCACAAATCAGGGGGCGGGGCTTAAAAGGCAGCGATGTAGAAGCAGGTGTTGATCTTCTGTAGAGGTCTGCTTTCATCGCACTGTGATGTCATAATGCGACAAATTCCAAAACAACTTTTTTTTTAGTAAGGTCAAAAACAAAGGGCAACTTTATCTAACCTCCTCAGGTAAAACTAACCAGAATAGAGCTCAAGACAAATATTTGCATGACTACACCGAAATAAAAGCAGTGATGCAGTTCTGTGCTTGGTTCTGTCTCTGAATCATTTATCATAATATCCGGCCTCTTCTCAAACAAAATGTTTGACTCCCCACTTTCTGCCAACACATCTGAACAAATCATATTTACTATCTCTAAATCAAACCAACACTTTTAGTGGGAAGCATCTGATGTATTAAAGAATACTCATGCATTTGCTCACGGTGCTGCCTGTGATTAATCCTGCGTCCCATCGGCACAACCTGGAACTCCCCTAATGTGCTTCTGCTGTCGAAACGTTTTTCATAGCGAGTCTGTCAGCTTTATGAAGTCGGACTTATTTAATGGAGCTTGCCTGCTGCTGTGTGTCTGTGAGGGGGAAGCGAGGAGTGAGCGATGCGAGACACAGTCGCTAGCCCTCTATCTGCATCACAAATGACAGGGAAACACCTTACTCTTGTGTCCATCACTAATCCAAGTTGTCAGCTTGAGTCCCGCCGCAGGACAGAGAGCAAAACATCTGCAGAGAACATCTGGACAAGAGCAGTATTTAACAGACGCAGATGAGAGGTTGTGTTTATCATGTGTTTCTGTAAATGGCTAGCACGCTGTTGCTGGGTGACCAGTGACTGACAGCCAGTACTTGCTTTAAACTGTTGGGTTCCAAACAGTAACAACTTAAAAACCAGTTTAAGCTTGTGCTCAGTACCCAAATGGCATGCAATTTCATTTAAAACAATGTTTTGTGTAGCAAAGTTATAAGATTGTTAAGGAAAGTCACTTGTACCTTAAATTGAGTGGCTTTACAAAAAAAAACAATTTTATAAGGCCCTCAGTGGGGCCCTGTCCACACAAACGTGGGTATTTTCAAAAACGTAGCTTTTTCTACATGGTTTGGCCGTTCGTCCACACACGAACGCAGCACCAGTTCACTGAAACCAAACATTTTTTTATCTCCACCTACTGGAAACTTTTTCAGGCTTCTGATTGGCCAACATGGCTTTACGGTTGAGATTATATCGCTACCTGTTGGTTTGGCATGCCCTTGACAGTGCTTCATAGCATGCTTTTCCATTTTCATGTGGATGGAGATTTTTTTTTTTTTTTAAACGGAAGAAGGAAAAACTCTGCTTAAAAAGAGTCTGTTTGGACTTTCATTGTGACGGCACCCATTCACGGATCCATTGGTCAACAAGTGATGTAATGCCAAATTTCTCCAAATCTTTTCTTATGAAGAAACAACTTTATTTACATCTTGGATGCCCTGAAGCAGTATATTTTCAGCAAGATTTCATTTTTGGGTGAACTATTCTTTAACAAACAAATAGCAATGCCTTGGCACTCACCCACCATGACAGGAGTTGTCTGTAATGATAGTTAGGTAAGGTACAGCTTCAAATGAGACCTCTACAATGGGTACATCTAATCATTACAAAAATTTTGTTGTTTGTTTTGTCTCATTTAAACATTCAGTAGAAATCTTATACAGCTTTTGAAACATTTATGTAATTTTTGCTCTCTTGAGACACAAAAATAATCATCAGAAAATGAGACTAGCTAAAAATGAAAGACTCAACCAATAAGAAAAAAAAAAAAACTTTTTCCAGCTCAACGAAGCCTATTATAAAAGCAATAAAAGAGTGATTTTAATGAGCACTGTTCCCCTAGAAATAATGCGTAATGATGCATAATACAACAATCAGATGATATGCTGTACTATTCCAGCACAAATATTAGAAAACTGAGCTTGAGAGTATTACAGTAGCGTCGACAGTGAAGACTGCACAGAAACAAATTGGGGATCCAATGAATAAATCCACCATTAAACAATGGGGTGTCTTTTTGCAGATGTTGTGAGTCAATCTTCCAGCTCTACTGTGGACTTCTGCCTCCTATAATAATAATAAAAAAAAAAACTTTCGCACACTCACATCCACACACATTTTCCCCTCTCATATCTCCGAAACAAAAAAATATCAACAATCCCACAACAACAACAAGGCAGCGACATTTCCCTCACGACCTGAAAGCAACCGGAAGATGGAGTCATTTTAAAATGCAGAGGGCTTTGATCTACACATTCTGCTGCACAACATGACTAATGGTGTTCGAATGGGCGCAGTGTTTCGTTTCTGTGCCAGTGATTCGTGGGAACGAATAAGAGCTGTAACATTTAATCCAGACCTATTAACATAATCTTATCTGTTAAAGGTGATGTAAGCGGTTTCACTCATTTCCTAACATTGCTCTCTAGATTAGTCCACCCCCATTTCTTTAACGCATGTCCCCAAAGGGAAAGAGAAAGCTATCTTTTAGGTTTTCCATTCATCTTCCAATCCCTTCACTAGCAAATAACGAAAAATTGAGGGTTCAGGTGCAGTTGCACCATCTACCAGCAGGGGGCTCAAAGGATCATAAAATGAAATAGCATTAGCAGAGTAAATTATAGTTATTAAAAACTTCTAAGGACTGTTCGGTTGACATTGGGACCTCCAAAGTCTCTTTCAAACCTTATGATCCTATCAGTAATAAAGTGGATAATCTCTGGGATGTTATTGAGCTCTGAGATCAACCGCAAGGAAAAATCGCGAAACGCTAATGTGTTTTGGTCTGAGTACATGACATGCTAATAAGATATTGGCATAACATTGCCAGCCACCCGGCATCTCTCACTGGAGACGCAAGTAATTGGTCTAGATCAAACCCAGTTTGAGCTCTCGAGCTCAGTCTTGACTATCTGACATGCTAAAGTGAAGACACTTGGAGAGATAAGGCAACACTGACACCTTGATTAGCTAATTTCCCTAATCAAATCAAGTTAACAAACAAAGCACAGCTTGACAGACACATCTCAGCTAAACAAGTTTATTCGCTCAAAATACAAAATCGATAAACATCCTATAATCCCCTAATGACCAATTGATTAACCTCATTTTAAACCAGCTAAAGCACTCAATCTTGCCATTAAAACTCAAAAATCCAACAACAACACAAAAAACTCAGTCCCAGCTGAGGAGAGTCTTGCCTTCGGATTTTCTCTTTATCAGCCCAATATTAAGGTGTCACTACAAATGAAACCAGTTTTCTAACGACAACAATGCCGCAACATATTTCTAGTATGAAGACGTTCTCAACGTATTCACTTCCCACAGAAGTCACTCAGCAGTTATAGGCATTTTGTCTGAAAGCTCCCTATATAGGCAGCATTTTAACACATCATAGCTGATCTCCTGACATTAAGGTTGTTCAAAAATGTAGGCAGAATAGAATTTTGACCAAATTCTCAGGCAGTGGTGTGTGGGTCTGTCCCAATACCAACAACTACAGTCTTGTGCACTTGAGAGTGTGTATGCAACAGTAAGAAAATGAGACTGAAACAAGTAATGAGTAATGAAACAAGACTGACTGTGCCAGAGCTCAGTGCCCTTTTAAGCACACTAAATCCACTAAATCTGAAGTGAAGAATTTGAGGCTAGGCGTAGCCCATCACTGAACTTTTTCAAGAGGTCATGTGCCCAGAAATCACCACTGAGGAATCCATGTTGAGGAAGCCAAGTGCACACAGTATGATTCACAATAGTGCTTTATGACTGCTGCTTGTCAGAACATGATCCCTGCATCTCAGTATTTGTAAGACAGTAAGAGTGGATATACGCAAGAAGACTCATCTGGAGTTTTTGTTCTTTTCTCCTAATGGTTCTCGATTGACGGTTGTCGTAGGAGATGCCACACTGCAGCACTGTGCCTCAAAACATCTGACACTAGTAGAATTTCATTGGAGATAATGTTTAATTGCAATGGTCATTAATCGGCTGTCAGGGAACATTTCAAACTAGCAATCAAAGACTACAGATTTTGGCCTAGGATCAGAGGAATCTTTGAGGATTTGCAAAATCTGTCTCAGGCAGCCAAATTGTGTCCAAAACCATACAGTGTGAACCTGGATTTTCTTAAATTAGGATATTACATATAATGTGGTTCTAGTGGTGTAAAAAAAAACAAAACAAACAAAAAAAAAAAGATTAGAAATGAATGTGTAATTTGTAAAACGTTTGCAACTGTTTTTTATCACTAAATTAGATGCAACTAAATTAATACACTGCGTCTTCTGTTACTATGCATATGGACTACTGAACAGATATTTAGAAGTTTAACATTGTAAAGTATCGAACTTGCATCTTCACAACACTATAATGTAGTGCGTGCCATCGGGTAATCCAAAGTTATACACACTTTGGCCAAATACCGTAAACACGTTTTATAAGTAGAAAAGCCAGCTAACAAGAAATGCTCTCACAACTTTGACTTACATTTTTATTTTTAAGTTATATTCATGTTAGGACAAAACATTCTTAAAGTAATGTTTATGGAATGTTCTTGTCCTTAACTTTACTATATGTTATAAATGCGTTCTCATAATGTTGAAAGAAAATGTTCTTTGGATAATAAAAAAAATCTCTGAATGTCCTCATGAAGTTATTTTAAAACAGAGATCAACGTTCACAGAAAATTCTTATGTTATTATTTGTACTTGAGGAATGTTTTCATTATGTTGAGAAAAAACATTCTTAGAATATAAAAAATAAACATTCAATAACATATTTTGGATAATAAAATAAAATGAGTTAAATATAGTAAAAACATTTTAGTCACATTTAAATAATGTTCTGATCTCAACAAAAATTTTAACATTAATGTTCCTAGAATATTAAAAACGAAAATTTTCAATAACGTTATATTTTGGGTGAAAATAAAGTTAATAGAATGTTTCAAGAAATGTTTTAGACAACTTTAAATGTTCTAATCATGACAAGAAAACGTAAATAATTTTTTTTTTTTTTTAAATAAATAAATAAACATTATATTTTGGAGGAAAATAAAGTTAGTAGAACATTGTCAAAAAGTTTTAGGAACCTTTAAATGTTCAAAAATAATATCCCCACAATGTTTTATAACCTAAATTTGTTACCTGGGTAGTGGTCAAGTGCAAGCAAGCTTTTATTACTCTAGAAAGTTTGATTCAGAGTCTGTTTGTTTGGACAATTTATTTAAATGAACATATTCACAAACGTGATTCACTATTGTACTATGCACAGTTTTTAGGGTGTTTTTTTATTATTATAATTATATTTAGTTGGCCTATACATTTACCTATTTAAGTATAATACTGTCACCCTATTTGAGATTCATTAACATTAATTTGACCCCTCATTGTTAACGATAAATACTGAAAAAACTTTTTTTTTTTTTTTTTTTATTATAAAAACGTATAGCCCTCTCATATAGTTTGCTGCTTTTTGTTTGTAGACAGTAGTGCAACTACTTTTTCAAAGCAGTCGCTTGGTGTAGTTTAACTACTTCAAATTATGATTAGCTTGTAGCTTCATCAACAGGAGTGATATTTCTTTGACACATGGAGTTTCTGTCTATGTAGTGTGTTCTAAATCTTTCACTTAAACTGTTTTATCTTAGATAGTTTGCTATGTAGGCAGTAGACAGCAAGCCAGTTTACTAGTTTTGGAAGAGATCCAGTGTTTGGGAGAGAGCTCTTTCTTCACTCCTCTGGGGTGTAAAGAAGCCATGTACACACTATTGTACACTTCTCTATTTTGGGCGTCTGATTAATGTTTCCTGGCTGCTCTGGAGTCTCTCTGATCTATGGCTTCTACTTAAATATATTTTTCAAGAGAGGCGACACCTTTGTGTATTTCTTGTTCTACTTCATCTATATGTCTTATTCACAAGCACACCAATTTTTTTTTTTTTTAATTTTAAAATAATTTTTTGTGCCATTAGCATCACTGAAGAGAATTGCAAAAATAACTTGCTACTCAAACACCCACCATTATTCAACAAACACAAAAACCAGATAGTACAGTTGGAGTGTTCATTACAAAAAAAAACACTTAAAAAAAGCTAAAAAAGAAAGGCAGAAAAATATTTTCATATTTTAAATTGATTTTTTAAAAGGTGAAGTGGATTGCTTGGCACATGCTGAAATTACACCATCATTAACAACAAAACCACTGAGGAGAACTGCTGGGAAAAATGACTCCCAACCATGACGGATTACTTAAATGAAAGCCTCTGCCCCATCTAAAATTTCTTAAAGGCCTTGACTTTTTTGAGCAATAAGCTCATTTTCAAATGCTTGGAGTGTGGTGTGTGACAATTATTAGTTTATTAGAGAAGGGTTTCTCAGTAAGGGGCTTGTGATAGCACTGTAGGAGGGTTCTGAGATTAAAAAAAAGAAATAAAAAATTAATGTATACATTTAAATGCACCAAAATTAATAAAAATAGATGAAATCAGTTGCCTTAAAAATGTGCAATAACAACATATGAAATTCACTATAGTTATGGAAAGGTTTCACATTTTTGTATAGTGACTTTTATAAAAAAATGTCAGAAAGTAAAAAGATGCTGTGACACTTTACAGTAAGGTTCAATTTTTATTTAACATTAGTTGACTTTGTTAGTTAACATGAACAAACAATTAAAATCGTACTAAGGTATTTGTTAATCTTAGTTAATATTAATTTAAGTTGTATTTTCAACCAATATTAAAAGTACTGCAACAAATGTATTACTCATTAGTTAATGCAGTAACTAATTCCCTGAAGGGGAGAATGTGGACATCATATCCTGTTGCCACAGCTGCTGTACCTGCGACAAACTTTCCGCATGGGTAGATTGCATTTCATATCCGTGCCACTCATCTGGAATACTGCAAAGTTCAAGAGTCAAGTGAAGAGATACGAACCGTAAAATGTCCCAGTGTTGTGCTAAATGTTAAAGATTAGCTTGGTCAATCAAATCAAAGCACCACAACTAACTGTTTTATAATTTCTAACATATCCAGTGTAGTTTGATGCATTTTGTTAGTGAAGCTAACTGCTTTTTAAGAGTATCTTGACTAAAGTAGTTTAGAGTATTTTGAAGCTTGCCAAACTTAAATGAATTTTCAAATGAATTTCCTCAACACTGTGACTAACATCAACACCCATAACCACAACATCGGCCGCTTAAAGACAGAAAACTATCTCATACGCAGGAGGTCTCCTGCATGGGAAGGAAATGACCTGATCTTCACCAGCCTGACACCCACTCCGTCTTCAGTCCCAGCGTCGCTCTTTGTACATTATGATCTCTGTCTGTTCCTAATGACTGATGCGCAAGCTGAATGCTTGATCAATGAGAAATCAAGGTTTCTGTGGAAAACATTCTTTGAGATTTGCATTGCTTGGAGGCAAATGGTTGTTTCGGTCTCAGCATGAGACATTTTCCATAGTTGTAATCACTGCTGTCATCATCACCATCAACATCATATCCTTTTCTTTTTTTTCTGATCTCCTTTGCCCTCTTTGTAAGTTTCATCATCATCATTATCATCATCAACATCACGAACAACCTCCTCATGGACATTACATTCACATCATTATGTCAAAGCTCTGCGGGGGAAAGATAAAACTGTATTTTCCCAGCAAATTCAGGTACTTTTTTTGTTTTTTTGTTGAGTGTCACAATCTGTTTGGGTGTGCAGTTTGTGTTTAGCCGGTATTTTAAGAACTTCTCATTAAAAATGTATATTACAGATTTCTGAATGGCCAAAGAGCTGTGCATGGCTAAATGATTGTTGCAACACTGAATACACCTTATACTCTAAGGCAGAGCTACTCTGCTTCAGAAGCCAAGAGGGCCACATTCAAACAGCAATATGTATTGCGAAAGTATTCATACCCCTTAATTTTTTCATGTTTTGTTATGTTGCTGCCTTATGTTAAAGCTCTTTAGAATACTTTTTTTCCCACATCAATCTACACTCCATACACCATATTGTCACAGCAAAAACAGAATTGTCACAACTTCATAAATTTATTACAAATAGAAAAAACTGAAATAAATACATTGCATAAGTATTCATACCCATTAACTGAATATTTAGCTGAAGCACCTTGACAGTCTCAAATCTTTTTTGTTTGATGCAACAAGCTTTTCTCATCATCATTTGGCATTTATCTGCCATTCTTCTCCTCACCTCTTCACCTCTCAAGCTCTGTCAGGTTGGATAAGGGTAGACGTACATTTTCAGGTTTCTCCAGAAATATTTGATTGGGTTTAAGCTCAGGCTGTGGCTGGGCCACTCAAGGACATTCACAGAGTTGTCTATAAGCCACTTGTGCTGTGTGCTTAGGGTCATTGTCCTGCTGGAAGATTAACCTTCTGCCCAGTCAAGAGATTTTGAATGCTCTGGACTGGGTTTTCATTGAGACTATCTCAATATTTTGGTTCACTGAGCTTTTCTTCTACTCTGACGAATCCCTCAGTCCCTGTCGCTGAAAGACTCCCCCACAGCATGATACTGCTACCAGCACACTTTACTTTTGGGATGGTATTCTGCAGGTGATGATCAGAGCTGGTTACATGATGCTTGGAATTGCAGTTCATCAGACAAGAGAATCTTGTTTCTCAGAGTCTGAGGTTCCTTTAGGTGCTTTTTTGCAAATGCCAAGTGTGTTTTCATTTGTCGTCACTGAGGAGAGGATTGAGTTTGGCCACATGGCCATAAAGCCCAGATCGGTGGAGTGTTGCAGTGATATTTGTCCTTCTGTAGATTTCTCCTATCTCCACATATGATCATGGATCTCAACTAGAGTGACCATCAGCTTCTTGGTCACCACACTAACCAAAGCACTTCTCCGTCAGTTGCTCAGTTTGGCCAGGAGGCCAGCTCTAGGAAGAGTCCAGACTGTTTCAAACTTATTCCATTGAGGGTAAAAGAGACTACATGCTTCTGTGACCCTTCAATTTTTTCTCTTTTACCAGATGTGTGGCTTGACACAAACCTGTTTCTGAGCTCTACAGACAGTTCTTTTGACCTCAGGGCTTGATTTTTGCTCTGATATGCATTATCAGCTGTTTGCCACATATTAACTTCACTCGAAAGTGTACTAACATCTACGAGCAATATCTACTAAACTTCAACAAATTTCAACTGGACAAGATAATGAAAACAACAATGCAATCAAATAATTATATTTATTTATTTATTTTTAATAAATTTGCAAAGATGTTAAAAACCTGTTTTTTGCTTTACCATAATAGTGTATAGAGTGTAGATTGATGTGGGGAAAAAGTAATTTAAAGCATTTTAAAATAGGGCAGCAACATATTAAAATGTATGAATACTTTCGCAAGCCAGTGTATAAGGCGTGTTGTATAAAACATAAGGCTTACATTTATTATTAAAAGCTTATGCTTGAATGCTTTACATTTGTTTTGTAGACAATTTAAGAGCTGAAAGTCTGAATTTCTACCATATATTCTGTATCTATACAAACACACACACACACACACACACACACACACACACACACACACACACACACACACACACACACACATATTATTTTAATATATATATAGTTAATTACTAGGCCTCATGTCGTTCCAAACCTGTAAGACCTTTGTCCATCTTCAGAACAAATTAAGATTTTTTTTTTTCTGACCCTGCATAGACAGCAATGCAACTACCACAAGGTCCAGAAAGGTAGTAAGGACATTGTTAAAATAGTCATCGTTAAAATAAAATACATCAGTGGTTCAACTGTAATTTAATAAAGCTATTAGAATATTTTTTAGTGTGCAAAAAAAACAAAAATAACGATTTTATACAACAATTTATTTTCTTCTGTGTAAGTCTTCAACATGCATTCACAAGAGTACCATGATGCATGTTTCCCACAAGGCTTTTTGGAGCATCTCTGTGGGTATTTGTGCCTATTCATCCAGCATGTGTGGGGTCAGAAACTGCTGTTGGATGAGAAGGCCTGGCTCTCAGTCTTTATTTCAGTTCATCCTAAAGGTGTATGATGGGGTTGAGGTCAGGGCTCTGAGCCAGACTGTCAAGTTCTTACACTCCAAACTCATCCAACCATGTCTTTATGAATTTTGTCATGCTGGACAAGCTTCCTCAAACTGTTCTCACAAAGTTGGAAACTTAACATTGTCCAAAATGTCTTGGTATGCTGAAGCAGTAAGATTTCCCTTTACTGAAAGTAACAGAACAGGTTTCCACTGCTCCAGAGTCCAGTAGTGGTGTTTTTTACACAACTCCATTCGATGCTTGGCATTGTACTTGATGTGAGGCTTGTGTGCAGCTGTTCAGCCATAGAAACCCATTCCATGAAGCTCATGCCACTCAGTTTTAAGCTTATATTAATGCCAGTGGAAGCTATGGAATCATCAAAGCATTGGTGACTTTTACTCAGAGTGGCCTCCTATTACAGTACCACGCCTGGATTCACTGAGCTCTTCAGAACCACCTTTTTTTTTTCTCTCACAAATGTTCATAAATGCAGAGTGCATGGTTAGGGAATGAAACACCTGAACTTAGCAATTAAGAGGTGTGTCCCAGTACTTTTTAATTCATATACAGTAGTTTCTAATTTTTAGGCACAGAATAGAGTAAGTTGGAAGTGGGGAAAAGACAGGAAAAGTTCGCTAAACATCCTGCTGTTTCTGGCTTCAAGCACTAAAAACTAGCTGCTGATGTTTACTTTAATTTCAGTCTCAGCTTGACATTTGTGAGGCACATTTCAGCACACTGTTTTGTGAACCTGTCACAGTGTAATGCAGGCTTTGCTGAAAGAGGCTGTGAGTGAAAGATGAGGCTGTGCCATCTATGTTGGACCAGACAAGAAAAACACAACCTTAAATAACCATTGTTATTCATGCAAAGACGGTTTTTACATAGTCTTAAAGTGACAGAAGCAAAACCTGCCCAAGAAACAAATCAACACAAAAAAATAAAAAGAAAAAATATAAGTAGTTCATCAATTAACGTCTTGTGACATTAAAAGCTGTCTGTTTGTAAGAAACAAATTAAGATGGTCAAATTAAGACGAAACACATGCGTCAACACCCTCCAAGACTTATTCAAGACTGATTCCAAACTGAACAGGAGGTGATTTGAGACAAGACTTGCTTGTTTAGACCAGATACATTTCACTCCTTCTAAATGAGCCTACATCAACAAATGTACAGACATTTTGAGACCACAAAGAAGCCCGGAATTAGCATTCTTTTAAAATGAACTACATCATTGAAAAATTTGATCAGATTTATATCCATTTTGCAGAGACACATTCATGAGGCCAAGTGTACATAAAATGTACATACCCAAGATACGTAGCTATCAAGATGCCCTATATAAAAGGTTAAAGCAGCTTGTTAGAGTACCATTTACAGCCCTGTTATCATTATGCATTCATAATTATGTGCCTCAGAAGCTATTATGTAAAAACACAGCTAAAAGCTGCACCTAATATAAAACGAAAGCCAATATTCTGTGAATATTTGCATGGAGCTGTAGGTTCTGCAGCCTCAGCAGTTCAGGTGTAGCTGTAGCCTGTCAAAGAAGCAATTGTTAATGGGGTGCAGAAGCATAAAATCTTAAAATATTTCACAGCGCTATAGATAGATGGCACGTCGCTTCAGGCGGGATCCATTGAGACTGTGTGTGGCGTCTTCGTGGCAGTACAGCAGAGGCGTTGGAGAGATCTTGACAACTGAGTGACATCTGTATTCATATTCCTCCTCGGCCTGTAGCTGGTGTGAAATATTCATCGGCTGCTTAGGGTGTGTAATCGGCTGGATATACTCTTGAGCGGGCGGGTGGCATGAATCTGTAGACTTCCTGTGAGGCAAAAGTTGAAGAAATATATAGAATAATGAAAGAGCAGAAGTAAAAATAAATTTTCACGTGGTTTTCTCTTATCGTGCTTAAAATACCATAGTATCTTGACTTCTTGCCTGCTTGGCTTCTTAACTAACTTGAGGTTTTCCTGGTAAAACTGCTTTTTTTACTGCAAGTTTTGCTGGAGAACAACTTATGTGCTACCTGGTCTCATGACGAAAACGTACCTTTGGGAACTTTTTGCAAGACACGAAAAAGGTATCAATAAGTACATTTCACTTCAGTTTCAAACAGAAATGAACACTAAAGGAAATAAAACAAGCAGCACTTCTAATTGTTTTCATGCACAGTTATGATTACTGCTCCATATGTTTCACTTTCCGGATGTAACAAGCTTAGGTTTAGGATGCCGAATCCTTGGGAATGAATCCCGTCGAAAACATGACTCAGGATGAAAGAGCTGAAAGACGAGAGATCAAAAAAAACAAGCCAAAACGGCATGCTTGCAAATGCGTTTTTACGTCACATTTGCTTTTGTTCATACTATTGGATAGGTTTAGGTGTAGTGCAGATGGTACGTTATTTTAAAATGTTACGGAGTATTAGAGTTATATTGCCACTCAATGGATATTTCAAGTCAGAACTGCAGTGATACCTACAAAAACAATGCCACATAAAACGTACCATATGTACGTTCATCTTTTCTGTGTGGAAAAAAGCGAACATTTGAATATGTCATGATACGTACATTGTGCTACATATTTTGCATCTTGCAAAAAATTTCCCAGAGGTACGTTTTCGTCAGGAGACCAGGTTGGATATATATGTCTGTCTTACTAAACCAGTATAAACCACCATGGAAATTCATGCTAGTCTAACAAACAAAAAAAGTTGAAGCCATTTTATGTGGTAATTTACATTTTTTCACATCTCAGCTTGAGTTTCTGTCAGATTCATCATAATGACAGTTTTAATCACATTTCCACATTCTGTTTAACCTTCTGCTTAATAGAATAACAGCAGACAACAGTAGACACTTCAGAGTGCCAAAAGTGGTGTTGCGTAAATTAACTCCTTTTTTTTTTCTTGTAAATTTCAGTGATACAGATTGAAGGTTATGAAGAACAGTCTCAAGAGGATGACAAGTATGGGTACAAGTGAACACAAAAATAGCATTTGAAGTCAACATGAAGTGGAACTTTCATCCCATTTTACATACATAATTTTACATTTTTAAGTGCAACAGGGAACTGGACAAGACTTATCCATCATGAAATGACTGGAGTGGCCATTTAAAAGTAGATTATACATTTTTGTCTGGGAATACTGTGCAATTATGAATCAATATTTTACCTGGAAATGAAAATTCACTTTAGGCCATCCAAGATGTAGATTAATTTGTTTATTCATCAGAACAGATTTAGATATTTTTTTATTATTATTATTATACATTACATCACTTGCTCACCAATGGATCCTCTGCAGTGAATGGGTGCCATCAGAATAAAAGTCCAAACAACTGATAAAAACATCACAATAATCCACAAGTAATCCACACCAATTAACATCTCGTGAAGCAAAAATCTGCCAGTTTGTAAGAAACAAACCCATCACCAAGACATTTTTAGCTTCAACCATTTGCTTCTGACTAAAATATCAGTCCATAGTCCATAATTTTGTGAAAAAGTCATCTCGTCTGAATCAGGAGAAAAATATGCACAGATCAAGCAACATTTACAAGTGAAAACAGCTCAAAATGGCTCCAGACAAATAAGTGGGTGGATTTTTATGTGAGAGGACAACAGTGGATGGCCTTTTTTTCTCTGGAGGAAGCATTATTATGGACTATTCACTCTTAAAAATAAAGATTCCAAAAGGGGGTTTTCACAGCGATGCCATAGAAGAACCAGCTGTGGTTCCCCAAAGAACGTTTTAGTGAACAGGTCTAAAAAGAAAGTTTTTATTATTATTATTATTATTATTATTTTTTTTTAGTGTGAAGAATTTTTTAATTATTTAAGAACCCTTTTCCACTGTAAATCACCTTTTGTGGAATGAAAAGGTTCCTTGGATGGTAAAGGTTCTTTGTGGAACCACTGATGCCAATAAAGAACCTTTTTTTTAAGAGTGTGTACTCAGACCAGAATGACAGTTTAAAGATAAAACGCCTTAATGATGGATTTGTTTCAAAACTGACAGAGCTTTAAGCACAATTAATGCATGATATTGTAATTGACTGTATGAAGTTTATTACCTGTCAATATTCAGAGCGACAAGACTGAGCATAACAGAATATAATATAATACATACACAAATCGATTTCTTCATGTAGTTAATTACAAAGATAAATCAATTTTTTAATTAAAAATAAAAAAAAAAGGACTTTAAAACAAAATTAACAAAAACCCTCAATGTCCTTCTGGTCTATATCTCAAACCCTGGCTATACGGGGCCACTGGGAGCTCTATTCAGCTGTTCGGTCGAGCAGTTTATACGATTACTGTCACCGTTATCCCAAGTGTTTTTGCTACTGGCCAGCTGAAAGGTAATTAATGATGGTGACCCTGCAGGGGCAGATGAAGGCCAGAGAAATTATTAAACATGAGGAATTGGTTGAGGGCTGCTGAGGAATCGAACAGGCTTATATGGCCGTCAGCCCACAGGTATCGATATATTTCATTCAGGGGCCATAGATGTGAATGCTTTCCCTGAGATGCCGAGCAAACTGAGGCGTACATGGCCTTGGCCTCAAAGGGCCACTGCTTCATCTGACAAGACTTCAGGCAAAACAGGAAGCGTGGGAGGAAAAGTACTAAAAGATGCTATTAATGCATGAAATTGCAATTGACTGTATGAAGCTGATTTGGCTTGAATGGTAACAGCCTAATGTGAATCTGCTTTACTATTCGAAGAACACTGTGTACACTATGAATAGTTAAGTTCAACCAAAATTCGTCATTGATTCGCAATTCGTTCCACAGATGATTATGAGGAAGGTTCAAATAACAATAACAGTCTTCATTAAAATAAAGCAAACACAGGTCGATCTGAAAGGTAATTGCAAACTAAACAGTCAATAGACAAGACCAGTACTGGACAACGAAGGAACAAACTGAGGGACTTAAACAAAGATAATAAACTACATGTAGACAGTTGTGTTTGTTAAATTAATCTCAATAACAACAGAAAGAGACGGGAAACTAAAAAGCCTGATGGGAGGACCTTTCAAATTTTGTAACACCACACCCTTATGGCACAACTTTAATTTTTTATGTGGAAATCGGCCATTTGTCCAGCCCTCTTGGTCTACATTGGGCATAAACACTTGCAGTGACTTATATGATAACCAATGGCTCTACTCGCTTCAAGAAATAAGAACTAAGTTTAGTTTAACAGCATTATCACATTTTGTCTTTTTTTCAGTTACGCTCTGCTCTCAAGGCCTATGGAGATCCCATTTCCTCTCATCCTATTTGGGATTGGATTGCACCATCCTCTGGTCGGCCATCTGTTTCTCTAATATATAGTAAACTTAATGATCACATTGCAGAGCCTCTTTCTATTAAACATATGGAATCATGAATTAACAGATTTAGATTTATTGGTCGACTTGTAGAGGGTGTGGTCTAATCTCATCTTAACTTCTAAAAACTTGGCTCATCATCTTATCCATTTCAAAGTCACCCATAGAGCATACATAACTCCTTACAAGAGGTTCAAAATGAAACTGCAACCGACCTATAACTGCCATATCTGTAACACTGTATCATCAGGTACTTTTCTCCACATATTTTGGGAATGTCCTATTGTTGTTAACCTATGGACTCCTTTATGGTACAAATTAATGGGGCTAAACCTGGTACCATTGATGCATGGCAATGTTTTTCTTGGGACATTTTGAAGTAAATAAAGGAATGACCTTTTTCTTTTTTTTTTTTTTTTTTTTGTAAATTGTAAATTATTGATAATATGTCTGTTGCTCCCCTTTCCTGTTTGTTTGTTTGTTTGTTTAAATGGATGTTATTTTGTTAATATAAAAATAAAAATCTGATCACAAAAAAATAAGGCGGGAAACTAGAAGGGAACACTTAACTGAAGAGAAACAAGCAAAATAAAAGTCTGTGAAAATGAAACAAAAACAAACAAACAAACAAACAACAAAAAACCCTGATTTCACTACAAATCCACACACTGTTATTTATTTATATATATTTTTTTTCCAGTGGAAATCAAAAGGACAAATCTGCAACAAATCCACAGCAACCAGGGGTGTAAAAAAATAAATAAAAAATATTAACACCTAAAACTAAAACTAACTAACTAACGTCTAGGTTACGCATGTTAACCCTCGTTCCCTGAAGGAGGGAATGGAGATGTCATGTCGGTGACCGACCAATTGGGATCTCACTTCGAGAGACCAATCTACTTTGAGTGCATAATAATCGAGCCAATGCACATTGGCATGCAATCATTGCATCCAGCTTCAGCTGATCACAGCATGAGCATAAAAAGGCAGCAGATGCAATGCATACCAGGTTTTCGCTTGGGAGCTGAGCCGGTGACCGACGTTCCCTTTCAGTCGGTCACTCTCGACATCACGTCGGTAACCAACGAATTTGGATCCTCTACCAAAACGCCATGGATGCTGCCCCTTCCAGTGCCCTTTGCAAGCCGCCTGCGCCCCTTTTTGGTGTAGGCCAGGGCTCTCAAAAAGAAGACCACTCATTGTTGTCGTAGCACTACCCACTCAGTGAGATTGGATAACATTGGGAAATTGTACCCGATCCACTTGGAACAGGGATGCTGCGGAAGCCCCATCTTTCCTGAAGGAGGTCTCGGGAGCAAATACGCAGATGAACATCCGTTTAGGTGCATATGGACAATTGGAGGTAATTGTAACCCTTTTGGAAATGGCAGAAGTCTGCCGGGAAAACACAGGCTCTAAGGCTATACCGTGGACTTTAAACATATGGGATCCACTTAGGTCTCACATATGGAGCCCAGCCTTCTACCGTTTCTCGAGGATTCATCGAGTGAAGACCTGGCGTCCGATGTTCCGCCACTTCTGGCTGCTGAGGGGATGGAGTAGCTCAACAGTGTCTACAGTATTGGACAATATAAATTATATCAAGCAAACACTAACCGGGGCCTCCCACTCACACCAACTACCCATTTGAGGTGAGAACACAGGATGATACTGGCTCCACACGAAGGCTATAGAACCTAGCAAATGCGTTGGGGGTCACCCAGCCCGCAGCTCTACAAATATCTATCAGCAAGGTGCCACGAGCCAGGGCCCAGGAGAATGCAACACTCCTAGTAGATTGAGCTCACAACCTGAGTGGGCAGACTGATAAGCCAGGGAGATGGCATCCTCTGCGATCCTCCATAACAGACAAAGAGTTGGTCTGAGGTCCTAAAGCTTTGTGTCCGGTCAATGTAGCATCTTAATGTCCGGACAGGACAGAGCAAAGCTAGAGCTGGGTCTGCCTCCTCCGGGGGCAGTGCTTGCAGGCTCACCACCTGATCCCTGATCCCTGGACGGTGCTCTCCCCAAAGTGATGGTGTCCACTACCTCTTGGGGTAGGTCACCAAGAACCTCTGCGTCCCATCCAGGGACCAGACATGAAGTTTCCAGAAGTCTGGATGTGGGTGCCACAGTAGGAATGCGATCTCTGAACGCAAGACAGGAGCATCGGCTGCCTTCACTGTAGTGAACTGAATCGCATAGCCGAGGCAGATGGTCTTCAGAAGCTAGCGAGATGGTCTGGGTTGCGCTAGCCAGGCAACCAAAACCATGCAAGCAGGACCAGCGGGACCAAAGGAACCACCGCTGTACCCGCAATGGGGCAGCGAGGTGGAACGCAGGGACCCAACTTGGGTGGCTTGTGAGAGGAAAGGAGAGGGGTCTGAGTATGCAGTGCAATGCTTACCTGGTTCCACAGGTTGGCAGGGGGTGCGTGAGTAGGGCCTTTGTTGATGAGGGAGAGGTGCCTTCAGCATCCCCCACAGAGCAGCTTCCTCCATCTCTGGGTCGCCCCGCTCTTGCTCTTCCGCTCACCCCCAGGTTTGACGGGGGCCAGGACGGGTGGGGCAGCCTGCCTACACCGAGCTCCATGGCACCGCTTGCTAGAGGCTGCCGGGATGCGGCGTGGGAGTGGCCAAAAGCTTCTAAGAGCGCGCTGAACTCGTAGCTCACTGAAGAAACTTGGATGGAGCAGAACGATGTTGCCGCTCGGCTTTGAAGCGAAAAGCTGGTATGCAATGCACCTGCTGCCTTTTTATGCTCACACTGTGATCAGTTGCAGCTGGATGCAATAATTGCATGCCAATGTGCATTTAGTTTACACTCGAAGTAGATTGGTCTCTCGAAGTGAGATCCCAATTCGTCAGTTACCGACGTGATGTCGAGAGTGACGACTGAAAGGGAACTAAATAAATAAATAAATATTTTAATTATAAATAAAATATATACACACATCGACAGTAGTTTGTTTTAAAATAAATTGCAAATGAAACAAACAATGAGATACAATTAGTTTTTTGTTTACTACTATTTATATAGTATTTATAAAACGTATCTTTTAGCTAGTTTAATATATATATATAAATAAATATATATATATATATATATATATATATATATATATATATATATATATATATATATATAAAACTATTTTTAATAGTTTCAGTTTCAGTTAACAATAACAACACAGTCCTAATAATAAAAATAAAAAGTTAACAATAACAACACAGTTTGTCTTTTAAAATGAAAACAAATTAGAAATGTAACTATTACAATAACTTAATAATTTATCATTTTAAAATAACAGTAATAATCAACATCCTAATAAGTCAAATTATTAGCATAACGTAATCATTAATAACTTTTAAACAATTTTAATGAAAATGTAAATGAAAAATGTCAAAATCTAAACACACACACACACACAAACTGGATACAATTTTCCCACACAATTTTCGAAATTTGCTTTTTCTTGTACAATGTACTCTTAATCTTTGTTTATTAACAACTTCAAAAAATCTTTTTTACAGTGTATAATTTTCCAGCGATGAGAACCTTTACTTATTCATATAGATATAATTCTTTGCCCTAAACAGTATTTCTGCATACCTGGACACGGCCATTAATCAAGCAGTGCTGCAGATTACCTAGTCTGCAACCTGTCTCTTCACACCTTACTTTTCTTTTCTGCTTCATTTCAGACGAGGGGACTGGGGTTCAAATATTAACACAGACACTCACTCATGTGTCGGCTGGTGTATGTGTGTGTTGGTGGGTGGGTGTAATGTGTGTTGTTGTGCAGAGACAGACAGGAGGAGCAGATGGCGCACAACTCTCAAGAATTCTTCGGAGGAGCTGTGGCTTTACGGCTCATATACTGCTCTAATTATCAGTCTAAGTGAGGGAAAAAGAATGGGACAAAATCCATTAAGCTCAAAATCTCAAGTCAGAGAGTGAAAAATAATGCTAACTTCTCACTGAACTTTGCGCCTCTGAGTTTTCATTATTGTCGGGCGAAAATAGGTTGGATTCACGAAGACTGATTTTCTCTTCTCTGTGATAAAAATAAACTTTGCCGAAGATCGCATTGGATAGAACTTTAATTGTTCTAGATAATATTAGACGTCTCTGTGCTGGCATGACTTTACTAGATGAGAGTTTAAATTGGCCTGAATAAATCTGTCAGTGCTGCTTGCGTGTAAAAAAACACAATTTTCCAGCTTCAGACATATAAAATGTCATAAATGCTTATGTCCAGTTATTCTTATTTTCAATCAAGGATATTACATAGAGACAAAACAAAATGAGAGTAGATCAATCTGTCAGGAACACATCAAATCCTTCTTGGCTTCTGTGAAGGGATTGATGGATGGATGGCCAGCAGACAGTGTGATGCATTATACACATTATCATGGGAGTGTGAATCAGTACACGGAGAGCAACCAAAAATTCCTCTAATCTAATGTAATGCTCTACAATGTAGAAATCATATTCTCATTGTGAGGGCCATATTTCACCATGGCAACTAGACTCCATTGTGCAGTGGCAGCAGCATGCTGTGAAATCTTCAATATCGATCTGCAAGGCATAAAAATATGGCTCATATCTTTAATTAGAGTTAATCAACAGTCAGCTTGGCCTGACCTTTGTGTATTTTGTATGATGTTGAGGATTAAACAGAAAATGTCAATGAAAAAAAATAAAATAATAATAATAATAAGAAAAAAAAGCAATAAATATAAATGAATAATCTTGGTATTCATAAATATTAATAATATTGAATAGTTGGAAAGTTAACTTTTTTGAATATTTTAAATATTCAGTATTATTAATAATTTTAATACTAGAATCATTTATTTAATTATTTATGATATTTGATAATAAGTAAATAAATAAATAAATAAATAAATAAATTCATTCATTCATTCCCCCAATGAGTGTACTTTAAAGAATTTAATTATATTCTTTTAGTTATTAGTCTTTTTCCCAATATTTCAATAATGCAAGTTCACTAACATTTTATTATATAATTGTAGTATTTTCTTTCTTTCTTTCTTTCTTTGTTAATGTTTCAAATGATGCTGTTTCATTTGAATAAAACATTTAATTATATTATTTTAGTTATTATGTTTAGGTTTTTATTGACATTAATTATTTAATTAATTCATTAATTCATTCATTCATTCATTTCCTAATATTTCAGTTAATGCATGTTCACTAACATTTTATAACATTTTAGTATTTTCTTTCTTTCTATCTTTCTTACTTTCTTTCTTTCTTAATGTTTCACATAATGCAGTTTCATTTAAGTAAGACATTTAATTATGTTATTTTAGTTATTATGTTTGGGTTTTTATTGACACATTCACATTTACTATTGTCTGCACACCAACATCTTTTACCTTAACATACAAAAAGCAACCACCTAAACTACTCTGATCATGCTGGCAACAGCACAACAACACTAAAAACCCACCGACCGATGCAATAACAGACACCTTAACAACCATATAGTGTGCTAGCAACCAATAGCAACAGCATACCAACATACTGTACCAACCAATGCAATCGCAAGCACCCAGAACATCTTAGCAACTGAAATAGCAATGTCCTGGCCATCACCCAGACCAGCCCTGCATGACAGCGGTTTTACACAGGTAAGCATTGCTCACATTTACTTCAGAATTCAGCAGAATACATTCAGTAAGGACATTAATCTTCCTGGGAACTTTATTTCCGTCCTTTGCTTTTATTATAGCACTTGCCATAGGAATTTAATTCCACCTACAATATTACAGCATAGTAAATGGTGTCACTTTGCTGGAGTTTCTCAAACGTAATGTCATTCTAAACACTTTCTGAAAGCACTTTAGTCAGAACAGATCGGAGCACTTTATCACCTCAGGGATCAAACACAGCCGTCTCAATTTACACTTTCACTCAGTTAACAACGTCCTAAAAATTATGTTCTCCAGCATCGTTGAGCTGCTTCTTCACAGCAGGATCCCAGACTTATTTCCCTTCCACTCTCTCAAATACACTCTTAAAAAGAGTTTTGCTATTTTGGAGACCAATAAAGATAACATAATCTTGGGAAAAGATTTTTATATATGCATTTGTCCACATAAAATGGACTGGAGTCATCAGCAGAAGTAGAAATCCAGGGAAAAATGTCGGACGGCTGTTTCTTCTGTTTCACCTATAAGAAAAATATATGGGACGGAAGATCTCTGGGAGGTAAATTCCTCTCTTTAATGTGTGGATATAAAGGTCACTTTTGCTGGTGTGATAAATAAAAGAACACCTGGCATGGAGCGGATTGTGTGGCTTTTTGCCAGATGAAAAACAGAAACGCAATTCCCAGAGTAGTGCTCTGTGGAGAATTCAGGTGGCTTATGAAGTGACTACATCATTAGCCTCAGTCAGACGGTGTTTGTGGTCCTATTTTGATTCAGGCTTCAGCTATCCCACCACCCGGCCTCAGTGAAACATGAGCTGATATAGCAGCATCATGATCGTTTCACAAACAATGGGCCCATCAAATGCAAGGCGGACGCATAAAGAGGTTTTCTTACTGAAATGAAACGTCCTTTCATGGAGAACTGGCATACATCTTCCTTCAGACATCAATCTGAACTCACTCACCCACACACACTCATCAAAAATACAATATAATAAGTCATTTAGTCAATTATTTATTCCCAGTTGGGGTAACTTTGTGTTATACGTTTGAACGCTTGATTCTGATTGGTTGAGAGATTTTTCATGGTTCCAGTTTTGTTACTTCCAAGACCGGGGGTTTTAGGGGGTTGTGGGGATCCACAGAAAATTTTAGAAAAAAAATAAAAAATAAAAAATAAATAATAAAAAGGAAGGACAGACCAAAATAATTTATTATTTGTAACAATATTTATTGTAACAAATGCTATACAAATAAATGTACAATATAAAAATATGTTTGTCTTCAGGTTTATATCTAATATTATTTTAGATCACTAATAATGCATAAAAAGTTTTAGAGTTGAAAAACTGTTAAAATAAACAAAAATAAGCAAATAAACAAACAAGAAAAATTGTAATATGATAAGTGTTGTATAAGCAAAATAATTAAAACAATTGTATTAATTACAATATTATTATAATATTAATTTATTTTAAGTATTAATATTCTAATAAATTAAATTAATCAAAATACTATTTAATTCATTGAAAATTACATTATGATAAACAGTTGAATTACTACTACTACAACATTTATTTTAAATTAATAATGTTATTGTCACGACTGTCCTGTGTTTCGTGACTTGTTTTGCTCCCCATGTGCTTCCTATTACCCAGTTTCTCCCATGTTTTGATTGTTCTTCGATTTCAGGTGTGTCCCATTACAACATTCTTTTATTATATCACCCCATCACCTCATTATCCTCTCTTCTATTGTGCATTTATCCCCTGCTATGTGTGTGTTCCTTTAGACTTTAGTTGTAAATGCCAACACAGTAGCAGCAGCGTGACAGTTATGATAAATTGTATTAATCAAAAAAATATATTTATTAAACAATGTTATAACAAACTGTTTAATTTTAATAACAACTACAACAATAATAATGTTTTTAATTTAATTAATAAAATTATAATATTAATCAAAATAATAATAATAATACATTAATCAAATTATTTAATTATTATAACAAACAGATGAATAATAGTACACTATTTCAAAATAATGATATTATAATAAATTGTATTATGACAAACTGTGTAATGATAATAATAATAATGCATTTATTTTAACTAATAATATTATAATAAATATTAATCCAAAAAATAATAATATATTTATCAAATTATTTTATTATAATAATAGACAGATTAATAACAATAATACATTATTTTAAAATAATGGTATTATAATAAATTGTATTATGACTAACGATGTAATATACTACTACTACTACTACTACTACTAATAATAATAATCATTGTATGCTACTACTATTACTAATCATCATCATCATAATTATACTAAGTTATTTAAATGACTTTACATTATCCTGCTAATTAAATAGCTACTTACGAAATAAACAAATACATGAAATATTGATTGGAGCTGAGAGGAAAGAGAGTGCAGCTATGGAGGAAATTGGTTGCCAGGGACAACAGCCAATTCAGCGCTCATTATGCAAAAATATTTGACCACATAATGGCACAAATGACCTATCGGAATCAAGTATTGAAAAAATAAATGAGATATAACAATAGGCAGTTTGTATGGGGGTATTTTGCGTTGATTATATCCTTTGGCATTTCTAGTGTTTATTAATACTTATCCATATTAATACTTGCTGCTTCTTAATAGCCCTAAATATATAAAACATTTACATGAACTATAAGTCAATGGCTGCAGGTTATGCGATTCATTGAAAGGAAAATCAGCAGCTTGCCCCCTACAGTGAGTAAATGGCTGTGGGTTTAATGGGAGAATTTATTGCACACACACACACACCCACACACACACACACACACACACACACACACACACACACACACACACACACACACACACACACACACACACAGACACACACACACAGACACACACACACACACACACACACACCCACACACTTACACAAACACCGGCCTTACAAAACACATCACACCCCCTGTGCTCTGAATGTGAAGTTAAGTTCATATGGGTGGAGGAAGACTGTCTGTCTGTACAAAGGAGAAGGTGTGTGTGTGTGTGTGCATTAGCTGATTATGATTGTGTGTGTGTGTGTGCTATGAGTGTGTGTATACAAACTTTTCTGATATCTTGTATGGGCTTTCCGGGGGTGGTTGGCTGGTGTTAGTGTGAGCAGCTGTTATCGGGATAATGAGTGTGTCCCTCCTCTCTGTCATAATTAACACTGTTTAATTAAAGCTAGACCGCTCCTGTAGCTGGTTAGAGTGCCACTTGTTAAGTGGGAGGGTGAGAACACACTAGGCTAAGAGACCAAATTAGTTATGGGGACAAGTGGTGGATACCTTCCAATGCTTTCAAATTATACATACCTTCATTATTTTCATCTTATGTTGTGTTATAAAAAAATTATAATAATAATAATAATTTATTACATAATCTTAAGAATGGTGTAGTAAGTGTAGGCTGTTCCTGGTATATCCCTCTGCTTATGTGTTGTTTAGCACTACGTTTACAAATAAGTTACCATAGTGACAATGTAATTTTTCTAAAAGCCCTGAGTCAATTATTCCGCTTATACTACGGTTACTACACCTCAAGACATTGATCAGATGATATATTTAACCGGATTCGTCCAGTTTTTGTACTTAAATCGCTATTGTGAGTAGGATTATTTCTTCCGCATCTCATCCAACACCTCTTTTGCTGCTTTCAAAACGTAATTTTAAAGCTGGTAATTGAGGCTTGAGCCGTTGATAGCATTCTAATGCCGTTATTAATGAAGTTTTTAGAAAAAGAGCGAGAGAGACAGAGTCACACAGAGAAAGAGAGAGAGAGAGAGCTTGTGTGAATTAGGCTACCTCTCTGTGTCCCTCAACAGTGTTCTCTAAACAGTTATTACCTCGCTAGTAAGAAATGTCATGTGTATTTACTTTTAGAAAATTGTATGTCATTTTTTTTTTGTTTTTGTTAGTCCTGTAATCTCCGTTATTACGGTTTTACTATGCGAAGTGATATGGTACTGTAATGCGGTCAAGAGAACTGCCTGGAGCTACGTTCGCCGTGCGTTTACCAGAAAATAACTGCACACCTCAGAACGTTCGTCAGCCAATCAGATTCAAGCATTCAACAGCTCCGTAGTATAAAGTTCTATATACCATTAACACTGCAGTTGTTGTTTCAACTGCTAAAAGTGAAAAGAAAAAAAAAAAAAAAAAAAAAAAAAAAAAATTATTTGTCCCTTTGATTAATGTCCAATGGTTAATAATAAGGAGGTTGATAGCATTAAGTTTCATTTATTAGCATGCTCATTCATATAATTAAATATTTGTGATAATTATATTATATAATATATATTATCTTGACATTGTTCATTTAAGATCTGCACAATATCTTACTACATCTTGTAAGTGGTTAGGTGTGGAGTGTTATGTAAGTGTTCCCTGTGAGGCTAATAATAATTTTGATGTTAGCTACTGTAGTTAATAATTTCTACTGGGGAAAAAATGCAATGTTTATATGTTAGGTTACATTTTATTTTGATGGTCTATTGATTATAAGCTACTTTGCAACTTTATGTCAACCAACTCTCATTAGAGTATTAGTAGGATTAGGTTAAGGATAGGGTAGGGTAGGTAGAATGCTGCCGTACTTGCAAAAATTACTTTTAGTCAGTTTGTCTGTTGGGGAACCATCAAAATAAAGTGGTAGCATATATTTAGCAGACATGCTACTCTAATGACTGGTAGTTGAAATGTAGTTGCAGAGTTACTTATCAACAGCTGTCTAAAGGGTACCATCAAAATAACCAAACTGATATTACAGTAAAAATAGCTCAAAGCAAATGTGTCATATTACACATTCATCTGATCTGATATGATCTTATGGCTGTTTGATGATGATGATGATTATGATGATGATGATTACTATACTGATAAGTGGTCTTTGATTGCTTTAAGTAAAGTAGCATAAGAAAGATGGCAAGATATAAGACTTACAGTATAATACATTATAACTATAAGAAATATAATCCATTGTAACTTAAGTGGATGCAACATGTTCACTGTGTGTTATAAATCATCACAATCTTAAAAGCTATTACCACAAATAAGTAAATATTATAATACATTCAAACTGTTCTCATGAATATTGATATGCTATAACATATTATATGATTTTTTATAATGTATTATGCATTCATTATAATGCCTTAAGAATACCCTTATAATGTATTATAAATATGGGCTTCACAGAAAGTGTTACCAAAATATGTTATGAGTTTAAATAAATGTTGATAATATCAATGTTATTATTATTATTATTATTATTATTATTAATTGTTTATTATTATTAGCATTCTCATTCATACTGTATATTAAATTGACATAACATTTGTTCAATATAACAATGTAATTATCTCGCGCGCACACACACACGCACGCACGCACGCACGCACGCACGCACACACACACACACTTTTTTTCTGTTAATTGTTGGGACTTTCCATAGATTTCTATTACTTTTACTCTGACCAAACAATATTTTCCATCCCCTAACCCTACCTCTTACAGAAAACCTGTTTGCATTCTTACACTTTCAGATAAACATCATTTACATTTTTTTTTTTTTATTCCCCCTCACAATGTCAAAAATGTTAGGTTTTACTGCAAAACCTGAACCCCACACACACAATGAAACATAAAAAAGAACACACACACACACACACACACACACACAACAAATATGTGACATAATATGTGGTAAATATAATATAATATAATATAATATAATATAATATAATATAATATAATATAATATAATATAATATAATGTTTTGTTTTTTTTAAAACTGCTAATATTCATTCATACACTCTTTTTTTTTCACAGCGATGCCATAGAAGAACCAGCTTTGGTTCCCCAAAGAACCTTTCAGCGGACAGTTCTTAAAATAACATTTTTTTTTTTTTTGTAAATTTAACAATAAAATATATAATATAAATATAATATATCATAATAGAAATATCTGAATACAAAATTCAATTTAACCAACCATTCTGAGGTGTTCCACACTAACCGCTAAATTTCTTTGCCCACTTCTTGTTAGGCGACCAATATGACGGACTTATCTGCCTTTACAACATGTCTTTTCAGACACCATTCTCATTGGCTGTTATCAGCAGCGCTGTTATAAGGGTGCGGATGAGAGCAGCAGAGAATTCGGATGAGGTGAGCGAGAGACACTAGAGTTTGTGTGCTCACTATTATGAATATGCCGGGAACTTTTGTAACCTTGATACAGCGAGTGTATCTGGCTCTGGCAGAACAGCTGTATTTAAAGTAGCTGGAATGAATCCAGCTCCCTGGGCCCGGCTGATACAGGGCCAACTTATCTGTTGTGACAACACCTTATTAAAATCAAGTAAGTTTGTCCTTTACCCTACTTCATCACAGCCTCTATTTCAACCCTGCTGGCACCCGGGAGACGGAGTCATTTCACCAAGTTGAACATAAATCCAGAAAAGCACCGTGGGCAAGGTCTTCAGTGGAGGCCTATTCTTCAGCACTTACACATGAGGTCAGCAAATCGTCTGTAGCATTACTCTGAGCTTCTCCTGTGGTGCGCTGAGAAACCTGCAGTGGAAAGAGGGAAACCGCGAGTAACAGGTGGACCACTTTTCACGACCTGCAAACTAGGCCGTTGGTTAAAATCACCTGTAAAACAAAATTACTCAACATATTCTCAAGTCAATCCAAAAAATAACTACAAAATACCATCTGTTAAAATCACTGTAATACTGATGATTTTTGGCATCCAGCTCTACACAAAAGCATGTTTTTGTTGTTGTTGTTGTTATTTTTCTGATGATTTCGCAGTTTCGTCCTGCGCTGTTTAATTACTTCATTAATTATCCTACAGATGCAAAATTGGGAACGTTTAACAAGAAGCCATTAGTTAATCTTTTCCTACAATGTGTAGGTGCAAGGTCAATGGCAAAAGCCGTTTAGAATGAAATACCAGTTTGGATACAATAGGCTGTGAAAGACAGTGCTCAATGGACTCTCGCCGGGTAATAAGTCATTTCTAACAGCTGTGCGATTCAACAGCTTCACAGTGTTCTTGAGTTTGGCATAAACCAAATACTCTTGGGAAATTGTACTGCAGACAGTCCTCCCCAATGCGGTACAGTTTTTCAAACATACTTAAAAATTTAGGCTTTGGGAATAACCTTATAAAATATTTTAACGGTTGCTGCATTTAAGGACTGTGTCGGGGGGTATTTGCTCTTGTACTATTTTATAAGCTACTCAGACTTCAAAAGGCTGTGTGTACTGACAATACAGGGACTGTGATGCTGTACTGACCCAGAGTCAGCACTTGTCAAGGCTGTGAGATAGAGACAGAGAAGACAGATTGCCAAGGTGAGACAATTTCAGTCCCTTGAAAATGATTGACACTTTTTTATTTCTTTACCAGACTTTGATATTTCGAGTAAGAAGTTTTTGTTCATGGTTGAAAAAAGGATGTTTGTCCCAAACAATCTGATCTTAAAATAATAGCCCACCCTCAAATGAAAAAAAAAAAAAAATCTGTCAACCTTTACTCCCCTCATGTCATTCAAATCTTTCTTTCTTCTGCTGAACACAAAAGAAGATATTTTGAAGGTTGTTGGTAGAGTTTCAGTTCCCCTTGACTTCCATTAAATGAACAAAAAATACATTGGAGGGAAAAGAAACCGTTTGGTTATCAACAACAAAAACAACATCGTTCAGAATTGTTGATAACCAGACAGTTTCAATTCCAATTGATGATCATTGTATTTTCTGTCTCTACAATGGAACTGAAACTCACTACCAACATTCTTCAAAATATGTTCTTTTGTGTTCAGATTTGGAACGACATGAACTAAAACTTCAAAAGATATTTCAGCTAAAATGTCACAAATTATGGTTGTTCATTTAACACATTAATTTAGTGCAATTTATAATGATAATAATAAAAAAACATTACAAGTAAAGTGTTTAGTTATTCCCCCAAACCACCAAATCAAATAAATGTGATTTTTTTTAAAGCATACATAAAATGATATATAATGATAACGTTATCTAACTTAATATAATTAACATTAACTAACTTTAGATATAACTAAATATTAACAATACTGACTAAATTAATAAAACAATACTGTTTACATTTTGATTTTTTTTTTCATTGGTACAATTTAAGGTGATTTAATTATTTATATATTTAAATATATTCTTTTTTATATATAAGTTGTACATTTTTTTAGAGATAGCGTTATCTTTTAGTTTTATAATGATTTTTACATAAAATAAAACTAAATTACTATTTAATAATGTTTTTAAATGCTGACTTTTGAGGTGTCTAGGCTATTTGTTTTTGTGTATCCAGTTTCCTTCCCCAGAAAATTTCAAGATTTCAGTTGCAGGCTATTGTTTGTTTATACTTACATAATAGCCGCAACGACCTTACTGAGCATGGCTGAATTTAAATCTAAAATTTCAAACCATCTGCGGGTAACAGAAATCCAACTGTCAGGTAAAATGGCACAAAACTTCCCTGCTGACACATTGGCGGCGTCCTCAGATACCTCATCCCCCCTGGTAATGGAATGGTAGCATAGATAAATGAATATATAAGCATATGGATGAAAGTTGAGAAAGTTAAAGATCATCAATCCCAGGAGGCGAGCTGCATTATTCATGAAAGTACAAAGACAAATACCTACTGCTTTAGGCAGTAAACAAAACAATAAACAAATAAATAAACACAACGTGGATGAGTAAAATCATCCTCATGGCGGTGGTTGGCATCATCTGTTTGTTCTGATAAAGCAGCGTTTAGACACTAGACGCTGGTGGAAAATGGCTTTTTTCATGAAAGGATCTCTGCTGAATGAAGCTCCGTGAACTTCTCCAGACCTTAGAAAAACTTTTCTCTGTTTTGCCAATGTACGTGGAGTTTCATTTGATAACCGAAGATTAAGATGCTCAAAGTGTCTGAAATAACCTCTTTTATAAAGCCCTCCTGACATCCATTGCTGTGCCTATGGAGAAAATGCGATGTCCCATAGCGCTCTGTGGTGCAGGAAGGGTCCCTCACATTTCACTTCTCCACAAATGTCATGTTGGCCGATTTAAAGATCACAAGCACCCTCTGGTTTCCCTATAGCATACAACAAAGCTGGTGGGCATATATCCTACAGGTTGACATACCCCACCAGCTCCCAGCAGGATCCACCAACAACAACATGTGTCGCACCACAGGGCTCAAACACAGCATCTCCCAAAAGCAACAAATGAAATGATGACAACAACACCTATGACAAGTAATGATTCCCACTGGCGACAGGCATCCTCCTTAAAGTATTCACTTGAAAATGAACATTTACTGAACATTTATTCACCCTCTGGCCATACAAGATGTAGATGAGTTTGTTTCTACATCAGAACAGATTTGGAGAAATTTAGCATTGGATCACTTGCTCTCCAATGGATCCTTTGCAGTGAATGGGTGCCGTCAGAATGAGAGTCCAAACAACTGAGAAAAACATCACAGTAATCCTCAAGTAATCCACACAACTCCAGTCCATCAATTAACATGCTTCAGGTGTGTAATAAATAAATCCATCAAGGCATAATGCATAATAACACTTTCTCCAGTTAAAAAGTAAATTCCCTGTTGTCCTCTCACATCAAAATCTTTGTATAGAACTGTTTTGGACTGTGTAGTAAATGGTACTTGATCTGTGCATATTTCTCTCCTGTTTTCCACTGGAGAAAGGAATATAATGGATAGATGACTCTTATTTTAGCCAGAAGCAATGTGTCGGGTCTCTGGGCTAATCACCTGCCTCTTGGGGTTGTTACTGAGTGTTTGTTGTGAGTTTGGATGGTTTGACAGCTCACCGAAGGGTGTCTGTTTGATTGTTTCCCACGCCTCCTTGTTTTCTCCTCTTGTTACCTAGATTTGCCACCTGGTCCCCGCTACCTCTAATGTCTTCCTTTATAGTTCCCTGTGCTTCTCTGTTTGTTGTCAGACTGTTGTTACCGTGACCGATAGCTCCCGGACCTTCTAGTTTGTCTGTACTCACCTTGTGTCTTGTCATCAGGCTCCTGTGCTCAGTAGCAGGTTATCACAACAACCTCCTTTCACGTGAATTCAGTTTTCAAGAAGTCCTCACGCTGTCATCTGTACCCTGAGGTCTCGCTGTTGAGCAAGCAGTCACTGGCTTGAGTGATCCAACCCAATCGAACTTTCTGGTCATTGTTTCGGCTGATGTCGTCGTCCGCCTCTTCCTCTCGACGGGTGACCTGCATTCCTCAAGCGGACTGTGGAACTATCATTCACCTGCTCTCTGTCTCCTCTGCTTAATAAAGGCTCTGTTTAATCCGCTACTGAATCCAGCCCGTTTATCCTGACAGAACAGTCTGACCATAACATGGATTCAGCGGTATCCATCCACTTCGCCGGGCTCGTGCAGCAGGGAGTGTTATTAGAACAGCATGCCACCAGCTCAACACCACCGCAAGATGTGGAAGCTCTTAATGCCCGGATCTCTGAGCTCTGCCACACGGGTGGAGAGCCACACGTTTTAATCCGCCTGTGTCACGATGCATGGATCCTAATGCCTGTCAAGCCTTTCTCTCCCAGTGTTCGCTGGTGTTTTCTCTGCAGCCCCGACGTTATTTCAATGAAGAGGCCAAGGTGGCTTATGTCCTTACACTACTTTTTGGGCCGCGTCCAATGGGGAATCGCCCGTGGGAGATCGCTGGCTCCTTTAATTGCCACCACCCTGGATTTCAGTCAAGAGATGGCCAAGTTGTTCGATCGCTTCCTGCCCGGGGTGATGAGGCGGCGGCGCAGTTATCGCTGTCACAGAGGAGAACTCAGTCACAGATTATGCCATACAGTTCCAGACGCAGTCAGCGGCGTCGCGCGGCTGAATGAGAGTGCATGCGCGCGCACGCCAGAGGGCTGGACTTTGGCATTGCCGACGAACTTGCGACCATAATTTCCAAAGGAGTTGGATAACCTGATAGATCTCAGCCTCGCGGTGGAGGGTCTTCTCAGCCGCCATGCAAACATCGGCAGACCCCTCGCCCATGGCCACCTGGAGGCCTCTTCGCCAGTGCAACCAGCCATCAGCTCTTCGGAGGAGGAACCCATGCAACTGGTCGCTCCTCGAACTACGCCAGCAGCAGAAACAAGAGCATCTGTCTTTGGGGTGTGTGTCTGTATTGTGGCAAAGGAGGCCACTTAAGCCTTTCAGTGCCCGGTAAAGCCAGAGCCCACCAGTGAGGCGGAGAGTCCCGGTGGGCACTTTTCACAGTTCGCTCTCCAGCAGCACGAGCACTCTGCTGCCGCTTTCAACTCTCCCTTCAAGGTTCGCATGCTGGTCTCGCTCTTGTGGATTCAGGCTTGGGGAACTTCCTCGATGCTGCTTCTAGTTGGAACATCCCGCTTATTCCTTTGGCTAGTCCCGTGGTCGGCATGTGGTCATTACTGGCAGTCCCCTTACCACCATCACCCATGTCACACCCAGTGTTAGCCTTCACATCCGCTGGCAACCATTGTGAGCAGATTGAACTATATATTATCGACTCCCCCAAAGGCTCCATTAATACTAGGGACATCCCTGGTTGCATAAGCACAACCCACACATTGACTGGGTTAGTAATTCAGTTTTATCCTGGAGTCCAGTCTTGTCATGTCAGGCGGTTTGGTGTTGCTTTTCCTTTTCTCTGTGTCTTGTGTTTCACAGGTGGATTCCCTCGATCTGACTGGTGTCCCGGGCGTGAGTACTATGATCTTCGAAGCCGTCTTCAGTAAGGCCCGGCCACCTGCGCTACCTCCAATGAGACGCTTCCACGACTGTGCCATCGACCTTCTCCGGCTCTTCTCCGCCTAAGGGTCGCTATATATTCTTCGTCCTGAAAGAGAGGCTATGGACAAGTATATAAGTGAATCACTTCAGGCTGGGCTCATCCGCCATTCCTCCTCTACCGCTGGTGCGGGGTTTTTCTTCGCAGAAGAGGGACGGCCCCTGCGTCCCTGTATTGATTACCGAGGTTTGAATGACATTACTATAAAGAACAGGTACCCCCTACCTTAATGTCTTCTGCTTTTGAATTGTTGCAGGAGCTCGGTCTGCACTGTTAGACCTCCGCAATGCCTACCATTTGCGCGCATTCGGAGGGGGATGAGTGGAAAACGGCGCTTAACACTCCCTTCGACACTACGAGTATTTGTTCTTCCGTTCAAGAGGCTGAGCTCGGCCAGGCTCGCTGGGCTTTCTTGGGTCGATTCAACTTCACCCTCTCGCACCGGCCGGGATCCAAGAACGCCAAACCCGATGGCTCTCTCACTGTTCAGAGGGGGAGCTGGCGGCCGGTTATCCTTCCTGGCAAGGGGTGGTGGTCGGAGCCCTTTCGTGGGGGTATCGAACAGCGACCGGTCGGTAAGTGCAAGTGCCGGAGAGTGCCTTGGGCAGGCTGCCGGTGCCCGGCCGCGCCAAGGTCCTTCTTCAGTGGTCATGCGATCCAGGTTGGTCTGCCATCCAGGTATTCGGAGAACGTTGTTTGCCATCCGGACAGCGCTTTTGGTGGCCTACTATGGCCGAGGATGTTAGACAGTTCGTATTGGCCTGCCCCACATGTGCCCAATGTAAGCTCTGTGAATCACTCTCCTGATGGTCTGCTCAATCCTCTCCCTATCCCTTCCCCGCCTCTTGTCACACATTGCCCTTGATTTTGTCTCTGGGCTTCCTCCGTCCGAAGGGTAACACTGTGATTCTCACGGTGGTGGATCGCTTTTCAAAGCTGTTCATTTCATTCCCCTGCCCAAACTGCCCTCCCGCCTCGGAGACCGCCCAACTGGTAGGTGGATCACGCCTCCTCCATGGTTTGCCGGTGGATGTAGTTTCAGATAGGGGTCCCCAGTTTGCCTCCCGGTTCTGGAGGGAATTTTGCAGACAGATTAGCCTGCAGTGAGTCTGTCATCAGGTTTCCATCCCCAGACTAATGGGCAAAAGTTTGCAGGGCCAACCAGGATCTAGGAAGAATGCTCCGCTTCTGACATCCAACAATCCGAGTTCCCATGGTGCCAACAGCTCTCCTGGGTAGAAATCCTACGCTCATAACACCCCTTCCTGTGGTCAGCGGCAGGTATGTCTCCCTTTGAGTGTGCTGTTGGTTATAACCCACCTCTGTTCCCTTGGCCAGGAACCCGATGGTTGGCATCATCTGTTTGTTCTGATAAAGCAGCGTTTAGACACTAGACGCTGGTGGAAAATGCCTTTTTTTCATGAAAGAATCTCTGCTGAATGAAGCTCCGTGAACTTCTCCAGACCTTAGACAAACTTTTCTCTGTTTTGCCAATGTACGTGGAGTTTCATTTGATAACCGAAGATTAAGATGCTCAAAGTGTCTGAAATAACCTCTTTTATAAAGCCCTCCTGACATCCATTGCTGTGCCTATGGAGAAAATGCGACGTCCCATAGCGCTCTGTGGTGCAGGAAGGGTCACTCACATTTCACTTCTCAACAAATGTCATGTTGGCCGATTTAAAGATCACAAGCACCCTCTGGTTTCCCTATAGCATACAACAAAGCTGGTGGGCATATATCCTACAGGTTGACATACCCCCACCAGCTCCCAGCAGGATCCACCAACAACAACATGTGTCGCACCACAGGGCTCAAACACAGCATCTCCCAAAAGCAACAAATGAAATGATGACAACAAACACCTATGACAAGTAATGATTCCCACTGGCGACAGGCATCCTCCTTAAAGTATTCACTTGAAAATGAACATTTACTGAACATTTATTCACCCTCTGGCCATACAAGATGTAGATGAGTTTGTTTCTACATCAGAACAGATTTGGAGAAATTTAGCATTGGATCACTTGCTCACCAATGGATCCTCTGCAGTGAATGGGTGCCGTCAGAATGAGAGTCCAAACAACTGAGAAAAACATCACAGTAATCCACAATAAATCCACACAACTCCAGTCCATCAATTAACATCTTTTGATGAGAAATGCTTCAGGTGTGTAATAAATAAATCCATCAAGGCATTTGAACTTGTTGCTTCCAGCTAAGTCCATAATGCATAATGACACTTTCTCCAGTTAAAAAGTAAATTCCCTGTTGTCCTCTCACATCAAAATCTTTGTATAGAACTGTTTTGGACTGTGTGGTAAATGGTACTTGATCTGCATATTTATCTCCTGTTTCAGACAAGATAATTTTCCACTGGAGAAAGGAATATAATGGATAGAGGACTCTTATTTTAGCCAGAAGCAATGGTTTTAAGTTAAACATATTAAATATAGACTTATTTCTTATAAACATGAAGCTTTTTGCGTCACAAAATGTTAATTGACCGACTGGAGTAATGTAGATTACTTGTGCATTGTTGTGATGTTTTTATCAGCTTTCATTCTGACGGCACCCATTCACTGCCAGTGTTGGGAAGTAACTAGTTACATGTAATGGATTTACGTAATTTAATTACAAAATAAATGTAACAGTAAACTGTTGCAGTTACTGAGAAAAAAAACTGTTATTAAATTACAGTTACTTATGAAAATGTTAACAATTGTTACATACAGATTTCCCAAATTGCATTAACTGCTCTAATATATAAGACACTGATGTTTCAGGAGTTTAGGACAGAATAGGACACATGCTTATTTGAAAACTGTTATGTTTCCTATTTGGGGCTAATGTATATGCTATATATATTTTTTAAGATTAACTGTTTTTTCAAGGCATTGTTCCAAGATGCTAGTGTTTCCCATCATAGCTATGTAAAGATTTGATTTTTAAAAAAGTATCATAGTTATTAAACTATATCCTGTAGTGATTTCTGCATTTATCCTCAGATTTTGTGGTTGGCTGTGCTTTAAAATTGAATGATTATCAAGTTCAAGTGAAGGATTTTAAAAGTCTGCCAGTAATCAGTGGTGAGTACCACTGTAAAGTTAACCCTGCCTGCTTTAAATGTTTCAAAATTAGTGAAAACAGTTTAGAAAAATTTATAAAAGTAGAAATATATATTTAGAAAAGTAATCAAAAAGTAATCAAATGTAATCAGTTACATTAATAAAGTAATTCAAATAATTACACTACTTATTACATTTTAAATAGGGTCACTTGTAATCTGTAACATTTACATTTCCAAAGTAACCTTCCCAACACTGTTCACTGCAGAGTTTCATTAGTGAGCAAGTGATTTAATGCTAAATTTCTCTAAATATGTTCCAATGAAGAAACAAACTCATCTACATCTTGGATGGCCTGATTGTAAATTTTAAAATAAAAAACACATTTGTGAAGAAGGTGAGGTTTGCAAATTATTAAAATGAGCATGTCTGCAGATCGTCTAGAAGGTTTGGGTTAATTTCTCCTCTGCCCCACCCTGACTGAAAAAATCCAATCAAAGGCTATTGTGAGTCAGCCGAACTCATCTCACCTTGCTGTTTTGTCATAGAGCCCGAGGGATGAAGCGATTCCAATTTAGATTAGTTTTGACCCCTGAGTCGCACATTATTCAGCTTATCTCCATATAATCACATTTCATGCATTGTTAGGAGAACACAGATGTTCACTTTATCAAAGTTACGGTCGATCAGTTCTGACCGATACAATGTTTGTTCTGAAAATATTGATGTGTAAAAATTAAGTTGTCTAGTTTTTATTAGGGTCTTTAAGCAACAGCTGTGGACGGGACAACCAAAATTATGCTCTGAGTACATTTAACTCGCTGCTTCCTGGGAATAGCTACTGTATCCTAATCAATACCAGATGACAGATTAGTTAATATTATAATGCATGGTATGTGTTGTAAATGTGTCTCTAATAACACTTTAATTATTAAAAGAAAAAAAAAAGATTCAATTTACTTATAAAAAAAATCAAAAATAATAATCAACATTGCAATCACATAATAATGTAATAATTAATAATATGTATAATTACAATATAATTGAAATATTATAAAATTAACAATAATGGTTTTATGACAACAACAACAGCTGTTATTATTATTATAACTATTAAATAAAAATAAAACAAACAAACAAATAAATGACATTAACATATTAATTCATATTACAGTTATAAAATAATTGTTCATAATATTTATACTTGAATTAAATTGTTATAAAACAATACATGTTTAACAACAATACTAATGCTAAATATTGTTATTATTAAATAAATCATACACAATAGATAGTTTAAAATGACATATTAACAACAAAAAAAAAAGAATAAAATTATAACACAATAAATAGTATTGCAAATATATAATAATATTATTGCTGTTTATATTTATATATGTAATAGCATTCAATTATTATTAAATGCTCAAGCTGTTCAATCAATCAATCAATCAATCAATCAATCAATCAATCAATCAACCAATCAATCATTAACAATTAAATATACATTTATAAAACAACAACATATTGATTAGCATAATACATAGAAATTGTTCATAATATTTATACTTGTAATTTAATTGTTATAAAACAATAAATGTGTAACAACAACAACAGAATTATAGATAGCTTAATATGAAACATTAGTAACAACACAATGTGACAATTAATAAAATAATAATGCAAATATTTAATAATATTATTGTTGTTTATAATAGTTATAAATGTAATATAATTCAATTATTATTAAATCCTCAAGTTGTTAAACAAGCAAACAAACAAATAAATAAATAAAAATTACATATATATTTATAAAATGACAACATTGATTAATATTGCAATTATATAACAATTGCAAGTATAATGATAATACTTGTAATTTAATTGTTATAAAACAAACTATAATTGTTTATCATCATTATCATCATCATCATCAACAACAACAACAACAAATTATTGTTATTATTAATAAATAAAACAAAATAGATCTTTCATCCATTTTATAAATAAATAACAACCCATTGAAATAATCAATAAAGTAATAATAATATCTAGTATTGCAAATATATAATAATATTAATGTTATTTATAATATTTATAAAGGTAATATAATCCAGTTATTTTTATTATCATCATTATTAAATGCTTTCAACAAACAAACATACTTAGATGCTCTGGTCTCTATGGCTGATGTTATTTCTAAAATGTAAGAACTTTTTGCCCATTTTATTGACTGTCAGGCAAAATTGCAAGACACTTGGAAAGACAATACCACACCATTTCTCCACAATTTACACGTTTGAGGTGTTATTCATGTGTTTAGCACAAATGATGCTGGACAAGTTATTGCTTTGAGTGGTAGAAATAGTGATGCTTACCTTAGTAACCACCAAATGCTTTTCTTGAGGCTGTAACACCAATGAACAAGACACACCATTAACACGCTGTTGAAGCTCTTAAAGGAAGGGACTCTTCTGCAGGTAGCAGGTGTTCTCGTGTGATAGCGCTTCAGGGACACAAACACATATAACTAGGATTTTAGGAAATATCCTGCCTTGTTAGATTGAATTGTCAGGTCAGTATTTCATTCTCGCTCTTTCAAAACAAATCTGACATTTGTGTCGTCCCATGCTCTCAGACGTGAGGTGCCGTGACAATCTACAGTACATTCAAAAATCATTTTCTCAGAAATGGAAGTCACCTTCACAAGCAGTAGACTGTAATGTGCTTGTTAAAGAACTGCTCTCCGACTGCTGTCCTCTCCGTCCCGCTCAAATTAAGAAAACAGCAGAAGAAATGATCCACAGATGTCTACATAAATAAACTCTCTTTGAAAATATAACATGCATTTTTAATCAAGCAGATAATTTTATTCACAGGAACATGAAGTTGTGAGAAAATTATTGACTTTCTGTCACTTTATTCTTATTTTTTCCTGTTGAAATAAGAGCTAACAAAATAAAATAAAAAGAAGAAGAAAAAAATGTTTGCTATGCCATATGTTGTCACATTATGTCTTCCTTGACAAAAATGTCTTTTAGTCAATATTTCATCATGTCACATTCATTACTTTAGTCCATTTCACTCTGACTGAAATGACATATAATTTTAGTCCTTTTGGTTGACAACATGATGAAAAAAATATATCAAACTACATGAAATCATGAAATCATAAAACGTTTTATCAACAAACATTTTCATCAGTAATTTGGCTTAAAAGAACAACATTGCTGGACTTATACACAACATTGTTATTTATTAGATAATGTAATTATTATGAATTAAATATTATGATATAAATAATATCATAATGTACTAAACATATTTTGTATGGAATAATACATATATTTTATGAGAATAACACTGCTAGACCAATATTATATATCAAATATTTATTTATAACAGAACAATTATTGTGAAGTATACACACACATCATACACATTACATATACACATTTTATATTATATACATTATAGAATAAAACTATATATAAACATAAAACACTGATATTATATGCAGAATGATAGAATAGAATGTAATTATTATATTTTTATGAAATAAATGATATAAAGTACATTTCATCATACAGTATAATACATTATATACATTTTATTTTTAGATTCATAATTTATGTATTTTTATTTAACATTTTTAATAAATCATAAAATTTTCATACAAACATACACACATACATATTGTGGGAATGCCACTTCTAGACTAATAGTACATACAAAATATTTATTAATAATGGAATATAATAATTATAAAGTAAATAAAATATTTTATTTTATTTATTATTCTGTAATGTTTTTTTGTTGTTGGTGTTGTTGTTGTTTTTTTGATAGAATATTTATAGAAATTTATATTTTTACTGTTTATTAATAGAATACATTTGTCCAATTTTCTGACTTTTTTTTTTTTTTAAATGGCTGGATATAACTAGTGGATTTTTTTTTTTTTTCTGGCATTTTATCCTTTTTTTTTCTTCAGAAGAAGAAAAAAACAACCATTTTATCTTCAGAAGAAAAAAACAAATCATACTGGTTCCATGTTAGTGTTCTTCATCTTGATAATTATCAGCATTTCTTTTCATATGGCCTTGATTTTAAAGCCAAAATATGAACAGGAATATTTCACTTCAGTCGCTTAATTGATTAACAGTGGGTTTGTATAAAACCCACATCATTTTACTAAAATGAATCCTGATCAGATAACACACTCAATACATTCCCTTCCATTATTGTAATTACTTTAGATGTCTCAGTAAGCCAGGAAGTGTGGTACTTGTTAATGATAAGTGTGTTTAGAAAATAGAAGCACTCTACTTTCATATTAGCACTCCATTTTCTCCCATCTCTTCTTTACTGTGTCCTCAACTGAACTCGGTTAAAGGCACAAGAAAGAGGACTGGTTTGCTGGAGCGGTTATCTGTGTTCAAGCTAAATACATTAGGCAGATTAATTCTGTGCAAGGGGAAGATCTCTTACCCCAAAAGCCATTTCCAAACCTCATGGCTGGAGAATCTCCTTCGTAATAGTTGATTGTTGATGCACAAAGTTTTCATTACGCCCACAGACGCATTAGCGACCGGGCTGTCGGCGAGCTGTCTCTGCAAAAGCCAGAATGGAAATGCGGCAGCGCCACTGCAGTCATTAGTCATTAGATCACAGCTCTTCAAGCAGCGTTAATAAGGAAGTGAAGATAATCGTGGCGATGGAAGCTCCTCCAGATGCCTGAAAAGCCTGGGATATTCTCTGGCTTGCTCGATCTCTTCAATTAGCGTTCCTGATGTCACTCTAAACCACTGGACACACCGAGGCTAATTAGAGAGCGGCGGCTGATACCGGTTATCGCCAAAGAAACAAGACGCTGTTATGCCAAAAAACAAATTAACTGTGTTCCTAGAAGGAACTTTGAAATTATTCTTGGTGTCAAAACATTGTGGAGATTAACTGATCTTGGGCAGCATTCAGGGCCTGGCTAAAATTCAAGGCCTGGGACAAAAGGTTTTTGGTTCGCAGACTCACTGAATATAGGCTACAAGATAAAGGACCTTAGTGGAGCCTTCTTATCACAGCATCTGGACAAAGTTACTGGTTGTTGTACCCTGATGAACATCCCAATTTCCAGTGGCTTAAATGCCAAATAAAGACATAAATAGGCTATTTACTAAATAACTATGTTTAAATATTTACTAAATAACCATGTTTAACCTAAATATCCGACTAAATATTTAGAAATGTTTTTTTTTTTTTCTGTAAAAATTTTCTTTTTGTTTTACTGCTAGTTTTGAGAATTATTTTATTAAATTAAATTACATTTTAAATAAAATTTTAATCAAATTAAAGGTATAAAATATTTGCAATTTGATAGGTAAACTAAGCTGTCAAAACTAGGTGTAGGATGTAAACGAAGACACCATTATTTCTGTCAGAAAAATTATTGTAAATATATACATAAAATAGAAATCATATTTGTGTATTGATTGCTATATGCTATTGTTTACATTTATACATCTTTAAATGTATTTCAATAATTAAATTGAATGTTTATGTCTAAATTAAAAACTATATTGAATATATTTAAATGTCTAAATTAAATATATTTGTAAATTAAAATGTCTGACTTAACATTGTAAATGTCAGCTTGGAATAAACTAAACTAAACTAAATAAAAAATAAAATAAAATATTTTTAAAGACTAATATGTATATAATATGTTTCTTAAAATAACACCGGTAGACTAAAATTTTAAGACATAAAAATCTGAAATATTTATTTATTATAGAACATAATTATTATGAAGTAAATAAGAAAGACATAATTATGAATAAGTACGAAATTATTATTATTAATAATAATAATAACAACAACAAAAACAATAAATTAAATAAAGAATATTGTAATGAAATAAAAAGAATACTTTTATAAAGTATATAAAAGGGATGTAAACAAAGACACTATTGTGTGTGTGTGTGTGTGTGTGAACTGATTGCTATATGCTATTATTGTTATTAATAATATTATAAAATAAAATACATTTAAATAAATGTATTTTATATTTCTTAAAATAATTACTGTAATTCACATAATGGTCAGACATTTGCATTTCTTAAAATTCATTTAATTCAGATTAATTTAGAACTGTAATCAATTCGTACATATCTATGTCGAAAAATATCTATGTCTACATTAAAAAAAAATTATTATTATTATTTCTGTCAAAAACACAAAACAGCTAGAGTAGCTTTGCAGCCAAACAAAAACAGGAACTTAAATGTGCATCAACTGAATACGTGCTGCATCAGGCCTTTGAAGTGCAGACAGATTCATTAAATATAAACAGAGCCATTGGCTCCTGGTTTGAGACCAGCAGGTTTTAGTCAATTTCTCAAACCCCAAACCACCATTTCTTGGGTGAAAACGTGGTGAAAGGTTCCAGATTGGGTTCCAAGACCTGTCAGTGGGCATCAATGTACTAATCACCACCCTGAGAGCGAGTCTGACCTGAAGGACAGTCAATTAAACCAAGGTTTTTATCTGTAACACTCAACGTGTGCTGGCTTATCCTAAGTCAACCTCTACAAATGAGGGTGATGATTCCCGTGGACGGTTTCTCACAGACTACCAGGCAAACAGTTTCATTTGGCGTCTGGCATAACGATTAATCATCTGCTAGATTCGCCACCCGCCCTTCCCAAAATCATCATACATTTCCCTTACTCTGCCATCTTAAGTATCTCTTGATTCGGTTTCATTCGGATTATTAATGAGACTGCCTTTAACTGTCATGCTCCGCTGTTCTGCTGTGAATCCCGCTGTACCTGTTCTCATGGCTTTCTTCTGGTTTCTCTGCTTCTGCATTATGCTGCTATCACTGCACTCCTCTCCCACACTCATGCTGACACTCTGGGTGTCGAGTATTAATTCATCTTCAGGGTATCCAGAAACAGCCATAAGCCAAACATGATTTTCAGCGCATAATAGCCAGTCAGATGCATACATGAATATAGCAGTACAGCTTGTTCTGGAATGACTGCACCTCTGCAAATAGAACGGGCATGATTTCAAGTGCTGCTGCATGAAATGTATGAGAATCATGTAAAATATACACTAAATCTTGAATTGAGTTATTATGTTCTTATGCATTTATACTTGAAAAAAATCCTCCAGGACAGAGTTTGCCCATGCCCGTCTTGGAGCCTCTACTTATGAGCTGATGATCTGAATCAGGTGTGTTTGATTAAGGAGACACACAAAACACACAGTGTTTGGGGTGCCTCCAGGACCAGGGTTGGGAACCACTGCACTATATATTTCAAGTATTCTAAAGCCATACAATAGTTTTGAGTAAATTTAAGTTTGTTGAAAATTACTGAATCAATGGGTGATTCATGAATCAGTCTGATTCTCAGGAATCTGAACAATCTGATTCAAGAATGCATCAATCAGACTGGTTCTGTGCACTGGATCTGTGGATTTATTAATAAGAAACGACTCAAATGAACAGTTCATTCAAAACCTAAAGCCATTATATGACTTCAGTAAAGTGTACAAGCCCATTTTTATGATAATTTATATTAGATTTTTGTAATTTATAATAAAAATAAAAAAAATACCAACAATAATAAACAAAAAAAAACCAATACCGTTAAAATTTTAAAACAATTTAAAGTAACATTTAATTTTAATATGTCATTTTTTTCATTTGATGGCAAAGCTGAATTTTTAAGCAGATCTGTACTCCAGTCTTTCTTTCTTTCCTTCCTTCCTTCAGGATTTTTTGACAAACAGGTGATTCAAAAGAACAGCATTTATTTGAAATACAAATCTTTTCTAACATTATAAATGTCTTGACTATCACTTTTAAACAATTGAATGCATCCTAGCTTAATATAAAATATTAATAAAAATAATAATAATAATTAAAATATCATATTGACCCCAGTGTTTTGGACAAAAGCAGTGTACATGACGAGCAAAGGTTTTACAGTTTATCTACTCTATCATTCTCATGTACATTTATCTTGTTTTAAGAATGACAGTATCACTATAGCAAAAAAAAAATGATTTGGATTGTGCATTTTCTTATATAGCAGACACTTGTGGTAGAATAAGCTTGAAAACAGAAGACGTCCAGAAAAAGCGGAAGTTATTGATGAAAATAATAATAATAATAATAATAATAATAATAATAATTATCAAAAGGCACAAAATCCACAAAACTGGAACATTCAGATCCAAAAACGAGACGAGGAGGGATTGGCGGAGTGATAACATCTGCTCCTACAGGGCTTTTTGGCAGCCATTAGGCATTTAGTGACACGGTACCTGGAAAATCTCTCTCCTCAGATGTACTCTTCATCTCTGTCCAAACAATTATGGCAGGAGGACCTACACCTGCTTTCCCTCACCCGGCAAAGGAGAAAAAAAAAGGACTAAGGAGTAGAGTGTGCACAAGAGTGCTTGATTTACTGTATGTCAGGCATGTCGACCCTCTCCATGCATCAAACGGCCTGAGCCATGGAGGGGGTATCAGGATGTGGCATCCACAATGTCTTCCCATTTCCCACAAATCTACAACACTGGCTATATGATCTATCCTTCCTATCCCTCCAAGGGGAATGGCTCCAGGTGAAATATGGCTTTGGTGTCAGTGCTGGGGAGGTGAGGCTTATTATACTGTGGAATACAGATAATGCAGCAGTGCATTAGGGAAGTGGAAAAAATCAGAACAGCACATAAACACACAGAGCGAAGCAAAATCAGAATATGCCCCATTAGGTAGAGAGGGAAAAAAAGAGTGGTGGAAAGCAAACAATATTTCATGACATTGATGTTTGTATTGTTAAAGGTCAATAACATATAAGAGTGCATGAGAAAGGCAAGGAGAAATCCAGTTTAACACATGGCAGGTTCTTAGAAATGTGATTTTCAAGAAAGGTTTTTTTCCAAAAATGTCACGTGATGCAACCATTACGTAATTAGATATACAGTATATTCCATATAACTTGAATGTATGCGATTGCACACATCTCAATTGTTATTTTTTTAAACGTTTTTAAATATGTTCCATTTTTAAAAAATATCATCACACCACATGACAATTTGCAATCCTGAAATCAAGACTTACTGACATAGACATTGGGGTTGCAACACGTTGGGGTATAAATAAAATAGATAATATACAATAATAATTTACAAGCAGTAAATTAGTTTGTTAAAATATTTTTGTAAGTTTTTTTTTTTTTTTTTTTTTTTTGGGGGGGGGGGGGTTGTAAACATTTACTTTAATTTGATCAAATAAACAATTATTATAAAATAATAAATTTGTTTTGTTAAAATATTTTTGTTTATTTGTTTATTCTTTGGTTGCAACAAATTAATAATAATTAGTGGAACAAACAATAATAAAAAATAATCATTAAATAATTTTTGTTAAAAAACAAATTACTTTTATTTTTAACAATCAAAAAAATAATAATAAATCAAACAATCAATAATTAAAAAAAATAAAAAAAAAGAATTCTTAAAAAAAAAATCTTAATAAGCAATAAATCAATTTCTGAGATTATTTTTTCTTAATAATAACAAAAACATTATTTTAATAAAAGATTGTTGGTCCATTCCCTCTACCATGACAGCAGACTGAACCAAGGGTAATTACCATAGCAGCAACCCCTGCATACTCACAAGACAATCCAGCAGCAAATTTGTGTCTGTTTAATAAAAGTTTATGCTGTATCTCTGGAGGCGGCACGAGAACAAACAAGCATATTTTGTAGCATTATTGTCTATTCTCTGTTGTCTATGGCAGATAGTGAATAATATCACCGGTGCACACTAATAAGATTTCTCCTGTGCTGCTGAGTCGCTCTGTTGAGCGAGGGCAACGGCTGCAAGGCAGAGATAGGGCGGCACTTCTCCATTGTGGGCTGTCAGTTCGCGTAACACTGGGATTAAACCTTCACTGAGTTTATTCCTGATGCACTTTTTCTTGTGAACACCTTCTCTGGATGTTCTGCTTGCCTATGATTAGTTAGTGGTGGCCAGATAAAATCCCAAAATTCATCAAAACTCTATAATTAGATGTAAGTATGCTTTCTGTTGCATACCTGTGCTGAAGTCATCGTCGCAGGGCTCGATTGATGTAAGCGGCTGCCAACATGTTGCTTTGTGGTCACTTGTGTTCTGTGGGGTTTAGCACATTGCTGTGTGGTTGCTAGGGTGTTTGGGACAGTTGAAAGTCTAAAGTTTGATAAACAGATAAACAGTGTGGTTAGGTCATGCTTTTTTCATCTTCGACGTTTGGCTGAAGTTAAAACTCTCCTTTCAACACAGACATTCGAAAAAGTAATTCATGCATTCGTTACATCTAGATTAGTCTATTGCAACTCGCTGTACTATGGGATAAATCAGTCCCCCATAGTGTGACTGCAATTGGTTCAAAATGCAGCAGCCAGGATATTGACTGGCACACGCAAATTTCAGTGGCTACCTGTTAAACTTAGAGTGGAATACACAATTTTAACATTGGTTTTTAAAGCACTTCATAATCTTGCACCACCCTACCACACTGAGCAAACACACAAATCAGTGAGACCACTCAGATCCAGATTTTTAGGAACTTTTTAAATTCCTAGGTCCAGATTAAAACACCGTGGCGATCGAGCCTTTATAATTGTTAGTCCTACACTCTGGAACAATCTTCCAGTTGTCATCCGGACAACTATTTATTATAACTATTTTTAAAGTTATGCTTAAATCTCATTTCCTTGATCAATTTGTGCCAAGTCAATGAAGTGTTTTTGCATTTATCTAATGGGATCATTATTATTTTTAATTATTAGTTTATAATCTAGCTCTGCTGTCTTGTTGTATACTTTTGCTATGTAAAGCACTCTGGTCAACTCTAAATTGTGTAGATGTGTAATATGGTGTTCTGATGGTTCCTCTGGTGTTCTTATGGACGTTAGACCAGTTTTAGTGGTTAATAGGGTGTTCTGATGAATGCTAGAACAGTTTTGGTGGTTGTTAGGCAGGTTTTAAGTGTTCTGGTGGTTCCTATGGTGTTATGATGGATGCTGTACCATTTTTGGTTGTTTCTAGGCTAATTTTAGGCTGATATGGTGTGCTGATTTTTCCTACTGTGTTTTTATGGATGTTAGACCAGTTTTGGTGGTTCATAGGGTGTTCTAATGAATGCTAGGGTTCTAGGTTGATATGGTCTTCTAATGGTTCCTAAGGTGTTGTGATGGATGCTAGATCGGTTTTGGTGGTTGCTAGGCTGGTTTTAGGTGTTCTGATGGTTCCTAGGGTATTCTGATGGATGCTATACCAGTTTTGGTGGTTGCTAGGGTTCTAGGCTGATACTGTCTTCTAATGGTTCCTAAGGTGTTCTAAAGAATGCTAGACCAGTTTTGGTGGTTGCTAGGTTTCTAGGCTGATACTGTCTTCTAATGGATCCTAGGGTGTTCCAAAGAATCCTAGACCAGTTTTGGTGGTTGCTAGGCTGGTTTTAACTGTCCTGGTGGTTCCCAGGGTGTTCTTATGGATGTTAGACTAATTTTGGTGGTTCCTATGGTATTCTGATTGATGTTAAGCTAGACCTTGCTGGTTACTAGGTAGGCTGGTTTTAGGTGTTCTGATGGTTCCTATGGCATTTGGATTAATGCTAGACCAGTTTTGATGGTTTAGGGTTCTAGGCTGATATGATCTTCTAATGGTTCCTAGGGTGTTCTGATGGATGCTAGACCAGTTTTGGTGGTAACTAGGCTGGTTTTAGGTGTTCTGCTGGTTCCTCGGGTGTTCTGATGGATGCTAGTCCAGTTCTAAGTGGTTGCTATTGTGTTTTGTATATGTTTATTGGTGTTGCATGATTTGAATCATCAATCATGTCCACAGTGCTTTAAATGACTAAATTAAAAAAAAAAAAAAAACTAATTATTAAATGTAATAACATTAAAAAAATAATTAATTATATGAACTACAAGTATGATCAGTACCAACAGCGATGCTCGCCTTATCAAGCACCACTAATTATTATTTGAAATAACCTTCATTCTCTAATTCATTATCTAAAATTATATCAGATTTTTTTTCATTTTTTTTTTTTAAACACAGTAAATAGATATGATGGTAAAAAATGGTAAGGTTTAAAATTTAATAAAATAACTGGCTAATATTTTCACCCAATTAAGTATGCAGTCATTTTACTCTATAATATAAAATATATATTCTATAACCAGTAATTACATAATTACCTACATAAACTACAGCATGTTGACAGTGTAGCAACTTCTTGAAAAAAAAAAAAAGTTCAAAAACAATTTAATTTGTTTTCAGTGTCACAAAAGATTTTTATTCCAAATAAATGCTTTTTATATATACTTTTTATTAATTAAAGGATCTTTAAGTTTTTAAAGTTGATTACTTTCTCTTCCATAATTTCCCCACAGCCACTTCTTTCCTCGCCTCATCAGAACATCTCCTTGATCCCGACCACTTGTAGAAGCTCTGTGTCTGTGTAGAAGCTCAGACAGCAAGGATCTGGTGCGATGTTTCTTTAAGCAGTTGACATTATTTGATGACCTTTCGAGTTAATCACCGTAGTGATTGAACACATATAACAATGGCAGCTTGAGGGTAAAAGGTCAGCGCTATCTGTCGTTCTCAATGTGTTTGTTTAGCGCTCCCCTGTCTGTCTTCAAATGACGGGAGAGGGGAAAGAAACCTGCTCTGATGTCAGCCAATTAGGGCTTGTTTATTTTTCTCCTTCGCCTAATAAACGTCACTGCTGTTTAATGGGCTGGTAGTGTAATTAAAATCCAAACCTCCGGGGCGAAGCAAACCTTCCACACGAGATGGCGTGGTATATCACACACCAAGGTCATTGGAATCGTGCAGTAAAATATGAATTAAAAGCTTCAATGCTGTCGTATTGGTAGATGCTGAAGATGTGTATTTATAGACTTACATTCAATTGCTTTTTTAACACATAAACAACAGAGGATGATTCAGGGAGCATCAAACACTGAGAGCATAATGCATAAAAGCAGGCAAAATAATTGAAAGCTGACTGTTTTACCGCAGCATGACTTGCTCGGCGTAAACAAACAAATATGCCCGTTTCAGTAGGCTATTTTCAGATGCTAATATTGTGATTTGTTATATACTTCAGTTACAACACAGCTGCATGAGAATCTGAGCTACGAATCATAGGTGTTTCAGACCGTGAAAAATCTCATTAGGATGAGAAAGGGTTAAGAAAGAGTCTGTGTGAATCCTTAATATTCACTTGACTCAAAAGCCCACAGGGATGTCAGGGTTAATCTCAAAATGTAAGATTAACCTTGAGGAGATGAATTGATTTAAACCTTCAGCTCAGGGATATTCAATTAAAGTTCCAAGAGGTCCAGTCTCTCAATTTTCTTTTCAGCAAAGGCCTGAACAATCAAAGCTCTCAAAAAAAAAAAAAAAAAGTGTTTCAAGAGGCAGTGTGGTGTATGGTTATGAAATTAAATAAGTAATGAATATTTCAAGCATTTTTAAGCTTAAAATATGAAATAATAAATATGATATGTTAGTATTAATAGTGTAATAGTAATATAACAATACTAAATAAAAAAAATCTAATAAAAACACTATATATGGATGCATGTTATTTAGATTACACAATAATCACTTTTATTTTTAATTAAAATAAAATATTTGCAATGCAGGCAATTTGCAAATGTTATTATATTACATATAACAATTATAATTTGTCATAAAATACATTTAAATAATACTTATATAATACGTGTATATAGATAACATCACAATAGGATCTTGTTTTGTTCACTATTTTAGTTAGCATAACAATTCTTGCAGTTATTAATCTTAATTAATTTCAACATTTTTTTTTTATTACATTTATCTGTCAACACTAGTTAATGTAGCTAACATAAACTATGAAAATCTGTATTTTTATTTTTAGCACTGACAAAAGATTAAATGCTGTAAAAAAAAGAAAGAAAAAAGATTGTCCAATGTTAGTTTAACACATTAACTAAAGTTAACAAATGAGACTTTTTGTAAAGAGTTACCTATACGTAATAAAATAAAATAAAATAAAATAAAATAAAATAAAATAAAATAAAATAAAATAAAATAAAATAAAATAAAAGGGATAAATATAATGGGGAAATAAAATCTGGGCTTCTCTCACAGTATTATACCACATAATGAACTATGCTTTCTGCAGTTCAATCCTATCCAATCCAATCTTTGAGGCTTTAAGTGTTTGATGTCAGTCCCAGCACGAGTTTTAAAGACGCTCGAGGGATTAATACACACGCTCAGCACAGTCCAACTGTCAGCACTTCTCTCCCACTAAATGATAAAATGGTTAGGTAATTTCAGATGGCAACTGACTGGCAAATACCCTGAAAGCTGTACTTGGCTCTGTGGGAGCCTTTCAATTTTCAATTATCTCCACAGACAAGAAAATATATTTTAGAACCTACTTGCAACAAAACAATACTGCCCTACGGTTACTAAATGTAACTTTATAGGGTACTTTATTAGAAATATATATTAGTCGTCACCGCTGCTGGCCTTAGAAACACCTTTTAATGGTTTATATATGTTTATGTCTTTAGCAGGGTTTGGGAAAGGATGCCAGCAGTTCTGGGTGTAAGGAGCACAACATAAGTGAATAAGTGCACATCTCCTAATGCACCCCGCTGTGTGCTGCCAGCACAGCCTCTCAATCCCATCCATCGCTATCCAACAGACTACTGTCACCACGGCAACAGCAAGTGGAATAATTTGCTTTACATCCATAAAGAACATCTCTAATAGTTCAATCTCCAGCAGGAAAAAAGGCAAATCATGATGACATTAGCAAATGCCGATCAAACCACACTAAATGCACTTTTTAATGACCATTTTTTATGGTAATTTTGTCACAGTGTTGCAAATACAGTTATTTTAGCTGAACATTTAATGAATATGAAAGTTTTATACAGTAGTCTTTTGGCAATCTAGTGAGTTAAATGCTTTTTAACTGAAATACTTATAGAAATTAATAAAAATCCAGTAACAGCATTTATAACACTCAAAACAAAATAATAATAATAATAATAATAATAATAATAATAATAATTATAATTATTATTATTGAATAAGATTTCTTGACAGTAAAGACATTATAATGCTATAAAAGTTAATAAGTAAATTACATTTTAAATTATACTCGAAATTGCGAATGTAAAAAAAAGATGTTCAAAACTGTAATATTATTTCACAATATTGCTGCTTTTATTGTATTTTTTATAAATAAATTAATTAATTAATTAATAAAATCAAATAAGCATTTTAAAATCTTACCTACTCCACAAACCAGCAAGATTAATACATTGTATACATTTTATATTATATAATTATATATTAACATATAAAATATTTTGTATTAAATTGTAAAATAAAGAAATTGCTTTGCAAACATACTGAGTTAAACCCATTATTAACAAGATCTTCCCTACCTTTATCTTCCCTACCTTTACTTCTTTACATATGTATTTTCATATTAAGCACATGCACATGAAATTTACATTAAATTACCATAAGGCATATTTCTAAGTAGCTACATGGTCAAACATTTAGAGATGTCCTGCACATTTCATTCAAATATATTTTTATTTTAAGCCTTTTTCCTGTAACTCAAATATATTTATTTTAAGCCTTTTCCTATGCATTATATTTGATTTTATAATTTATGTGGAATTTATGGAAACCCATTTCCAATGTGCCTTTAGTTCTTAGATTAACCCACAATCATCCTTCGGGACAAATTTGGGCAAAATCATTTTAATTTTTTTTTTTTTATAGTTTCCTTAATCAAAGTGGTTCAAGACTTGGCTATTTTTCGTAAGTTTGCCACCTGAACGCACAAAAACACTTGATTTAACAATGTTAAGTGGTTGAAAAATAAATAAATTAAATAAACTCCTTAATTTGACCTTCGTGCCCAAAAATGGGCACCCATTTGAAATGAATGGGAAATACCAAAATTCAAAGCATTTTTTTATTTTGTTATTTGTCCAATAAAAATCAATAAATCCAACACAATATAGACAATATAGACATACACAGAAGTGTAGGCCCGAGACTCAAACCCACAACCCTAGGGTTAGGAGTCAAACTCTCTAACCATTAGGTAATGACTTTTCCCATACACACATGCACACACACCCAACCACAAAAAAAAAAAAAAAAAAAAAAAAAAAAAAGCCGTGGTAAAAATATGGTACTTTTAGAGGTAAACTAAAAATAAATAAAAAAAAACACAAAAAATATAGATTTTATTTTATCAAAGATGGTGATATGACATATATATATATATATATATATATATATAAATAAACAAACAAACAAACAAAAACATTCATATTAATTTATTAAATAATAATAATAATAAAAAAAAATTGGGATCACACCTGAGACCCTTATGCCCAAATTTGTCCATGAAGGACGGATTAAGGGCTGTTATACGAACGCTGCTACAGGGTCATATTTTTATATCAAAGTACCTGTATTTTACAAAAAATACCCTCATTTATAAAATGACCATCATAAACCAATACAAAATAAAAAATACATTAACCATGTTCAACACTGAAAATATATGCAAAAATATGCTGTTTTATCAAAGGAGCATTTTCAGCGAAGATTAAGTAAGTAATCCTAACTGCATGTGCTACACCACCTTCATCTGTCTTCACAAATGGTATCAAGCCCTCTCTCTATATAAAGGCAAACAGTGAGGCGAAGCCAAACCCCAGGGTGAGAAGGGGAAGGGTTCTTTGTCACTTCAGCTAATTGAGTAATTGGCCTGAAACAGACCGCCGTTCATTAAGCTCCCCTCCTCCCCGCTTCCCTCATTTCTCCCCTCACCTACCCTACATGATACAGAACCTCTCCGTCCATCATCCATCACCATTTGACCATTTCTTAGTTTAAGGCCAACTAATGAATGTCTGCGGGCTCACCGAGGACACAGCGGGACTCCTGCGGGCTGAAGACTCCCAATCAATTACCGCTCTATCTAGGACAATGTGCCGCCCAGATATAAAGAGCTCTTTGAGAGTCATACACAAAAAGACGCAGCCGCCGAGAATAGTGCAGCGATATGACATACAAGCACACATACAAACAGATAAGCACAAGTCTGAGATAACAAGTGATGTACCGGACTCAGAACGAGCCGCATTCCCGAACGGCTATTTGTGACGCTGAAGGGCAGTGGGTGAGAAGTGTTTATCTTTGCCCAGCGTGTGCAGACCCAGAGGATAAAGCACTCTATGGGGAATGACAATTAGAGGAAAACATCGGTGAGTAATCAGTGTGTCCCTCGTGTTGACCAGCTCACTTACCGCCCATTAATGTAGCACTGAAGGACTGAGGGCGAATTTGGCCGCTTGCCCTGCTGTCTAGTTGTTGTTGTTGTTTCCCCCTTTTTTTCTAGCAGGTCCACATGGAGGCATGATATTGCCGTATTTCTGTTTCACTCAAATGTAACAGCAGGGAATGGAACTGTAGTACCATCAAATAGAAAAAAACAATAAATAGTCCAGGAGGCAGTTTGTGCTGTGGTGGACAAACAAAGCTGACATCAATATTCATAAACAATATGAATAACTTGGGTTTATTTATTTATTTATAATTGTATGAATGTTGTCATACTTTTTTATTTAAGCAGTGCATAGAGGAAAGTAAATGAAAGTCAACTTGACATGGCAAATGATGCAAGTTAACTTAAAGGCACAATATGTAATTTTCGCCACTGGAGGGCGTGTACTTAAAATAAACAAAGAGACAAAGGCGTAGTTTGATGACAACCAGACTGAGTGTGGAATCATGGGAGTTTTCGTCTTCATCCCCACAGCTGATGCAATCCGACGGGACTCTGGCAGAAATCATGTTAATGGATGAGCTTATGATTTGTTAAAGTAGTAGAATAACACCGGTCTATTAAATGGATACTCCATCCCAAAATGAAAATTTTGTCATTAATCACCATGTCGTTCCAAACCCGTAAAAGCTCCGTTCATCTTTGGAACACAATTTAAGATATTTTGGATGAAAACCGGGAGGCTTGAGACTGTCCCATAGACTGCCAAGTAAATAACAGTGTCAAGGTCCAGAAAAGGTATGAAAAGTCTTCGTCAGAATACACCATCTGCCATCAGATGTGCAATCTGGGTTATATGACGCGACGGGAACACTTTTTGTAAGCGAAGAAAACAAAAATAATGACTTTATTCAATAACTCCTTTGTCAACTGTCTCCTCTGTGGCCACAAGTCTCCTCACGCCACAAGGATGGGGTGTTTTATTTCAAATCAAAACTAAATACACGTAGAAACACCGTATCCTTGTGGCGTGGATGATACAGAAGAGCATACACAGCATACGGTGATAATCCTAGCACACTGAAAACATGAATTTTTCCTAAACCCACATTACTTAAAACTGAATTCAACATTTCATGCAAGAATGGCTGCAATGCACCTCTTTTATGAAACAGAGGTGAAGAGAGTACAATTATTTTTTTAAATAAACTGTGGCACTGAACTGAAATGGTTTCAGTGGGCCTTTTTCATGAAACACAAGTGTGTATATATTTAAAAATATTTAGCAATAACTCACTGCATTGACAATACATTAGAATAGTTTTACAAATTATTTATGCAGAAATTTGTTCTGCACATTTTTCATGAATGTGGCCCAGTGTGTCAGAACGCATGAGAAATATAATAAGACTGCAAAGTCAACTGTCGTCCCGGCATGAAAAGCCATTCTTGATCAAAAACACACAGCAAGCGATGACGATTCTCCAACAGTTTTCATTAAGAAAAGATGGTGACGTACTATCACAATTAACAACATGTATAATTTAAAATCTCACCGCCTGAAAAAGTTTGCAAATGACTAATTACTATTCAAGCCTTTCAGATGTTCATTAAGCACGTCAGGAGTTCGAGATCCTGACACTGATAGTCTCGCATGTCGCCACACAGAAGCCAGCTTATTCAACACACATGGTGGATATTGTTGCAATGACTGATGCTACATCTGCCGGTCTGTTCTAATTAATAAACTCTCACTGAATAAACTTCAACATCTGAGACTTTCTCGAACACGTGTATTTTTTCACAGTCTCAGGGTGCTGTTAAAAGCCCATGAGGCTGGTGTAAATCTGATTGGAGAGGACAGTTTCACACACATGAGTGAGCCACTGATAGCCCTTAAGTGAAGGGTTTGTAGAGTATTTAATGAGAGCGATCCAGGGTATCTGTCTGTTTTAATTAGAGAGGAAAAGGTCAGCCTAGTTCGTGGAACAGAACATGGAGGGAACCGATTGTGTCTCTTTTTAATTTATGCACACCACAGCGTCACTTGCCCTTCAGCCACTAACACAACAAGAGGTAAACTATCCATAGTCCATCCTGTGTAAACCTACAAGAGTTCGTCTGCAGCTCAGTTAGTATTGTTAACTAAAGCTATTATGAAGAAAATTAGCCCACTCCAATGGACTAAACTATACTAGCTCTCCTGTTGTGGTAAAACAAACTGGCCACAACTTTGGTGTTGCGGGTCAAATAGACCCACATTGGTTTGGATTGTTGTTGTGTTATGACTACTTGTAGTGACTATTTGCAGACTGAGGTGCAAATAACTACAAGTAAATATAAATAGTGTCTAACATTTTGTAGTTGATGGTAGTATTTTCAGTGCTGCAGCAATCTAGTAATCTATTTCCCTTGATGATTTTGGGTAAATTTTTGCATAAAACCAATGGGGGGTCAATTTGACCCCGACACAAAATTTACACTGCCTGTCTGAGCAGTGCCGATTCTAGATTCTAGGGGCCCTTAGCAAACCTTTCAATTATTTTCCCAACTGTTTATGTTCACTTAAGACATAACTGATTGCATTTAAGTGAAAACTGCCCAAGATGGATATTTTGGTATGTTTTGTGTGTATCTGTTGCAAATTCAAATCCCAAAGTAGACTATACTTGTCTTTGTTTTGCTACGTATAGGATCGTGCACATGGAAAGACACCTTGTGACTGGCGTCTTTTGTTTTCAAAAACAGAAGAAAATTATATTAACCACACAGGCGTAGCATCAAATCATTTTGGGAGCAAAATGTTTTCAAAACACATCTATATGTCGAAACTTTGCATGCACATTCATTATCCTAAATGAGAAACATTCACCAAATTTTAATAAGAAATTATCCATTTAACATTGACCACAACACAACAGGAGGGCTAGACAATCTAAATGGAGTTACTAAGAAATTTCTTGTATTTTCAATGAATGCTGGATGGTCTGATTTAGTAATTAATCTTCTGGTATATTCTGTTAAAATGAACCCACAATTACAGGTACATCAAACAAAACAGACTGACCAACCACAGTTCATTTTTGACATTTAAGTGCAAGTAAATCTGAAATCAACATAGCAATATTAAACCAACATGCAACAAAGTTGTTAGAGCAAACAATTGTGTAATTGATCCAAGCAACCTCAAATAAAATTCTGCACTATGAATCATGCAAAGTTTGGCAAATCCAGCAAATAGAAGCATTATAACAAGATCTTGTTAAAATTAAGTTGCTGTATCATAAATTAAACTTTGAAAGACTACAGGAGGCTTTAACATAAAGAGCAACACTTTTGATGAAAACTAAAACTTGTAATAAAGACATACAAATATTAAAATAATAATCATATAATAATTATAAAATAAAAAATACTCAAACACCATACCTAAATAAAAGTAAATAAAAATTTTTTTTTACTCTCATAATTTCTGTGAGTTGTGTGGCTCTTATAAAAAACTGAACCGATCAGTAAATACAGTCTACTTGAAAACGCAAGGTTAATTGCCACGCTCAGCGGAAGGCCACCCCACAACATTGTGATGGAGTTCACAATAGCCTGTTTCTCTAATTAAAGTGAAAAAAATGCAGAAAGGCGGAGACAATATGTCCCTCACCTTGCAATTAATAACGGAAGAATGATTGCTCTGTCAAGGGAAAGGAAAGAAGATAAGGGAATCCATTATTTACATCCTCGTTTCATCCACCAAATACCTAGGACTGACTCAGTCATTAATTTGAAGTTTACCTATAGTCATTTAGGGTCTTTAGGACCGCGGTATTATTTTCCATGAAGACAAGTAGACATTCATCAGGATTTAACGCTAGTATTTCTCATGTTCTCATTCTTAGCGACTATGCTTGGATAGTTCATCCAAAAATGAACATTTTGTCATCACTTATTCACCCTCATGTTGTTGCAACCCAGAATTATGCTCATTGTTTTGTGAAGCACAAAAGTGGACTATCAAACTAAAGTGTTACCAAATAGTTTTACTTAACAATAATAACCTTGTTGTGCTGAATGGGAATGCTAACTGTTAACAACTGCATGCTAACATGACCAACTAGGTCAGCTTGTTGATGTTAAACATCTCTTGACATGTCCAGACATGTGCTTCAACCTCTTGTGCATGAATAAGTCCATCAGCGGCTAATCAGTGACACCTCGGCATAATCCAACACGCACTTTGCCTCAGAGATAAACTTCCTGTCATGTCCCGTTAGCGGCTGCGTCTGGAATGACCATTAATACCTGCTGGATCGCAGGCTGTGAGGTCTGGACAATCTGACTTGACATCTATCAACACCAGAACGTCGTGCCACGGACCATCTGTCAAGCTACAAAAAGATCAGCACAATCAGACCTAATCTTAATAACATCCACGGCGTCTGAGTATATGGTCCTCTAAACAACATCGCCAAGGGAAAAGATGACCCATTAGGTCTGTGTAAATAACCCCAATGGTAAAAGACCGGTTTGAGGGAGCTTTTCATCATACGATAATGCTATGAATATAGCAGGTATGATGGCTTACGGTGAACATGTTTATTTTATGAGCTTTGCAATCATTGACTTCCCTCTGTAGCCTCTGTTTACTGCCCCAAAGGAAGATTACACATCTCCATAAAGAGGACAATAAAGATCCCACTACTGTGGCCAAAGTGGCGTGATATGTTGTAGAATGGCTGTTGTTAGCACGTTTATTGTTTCTCAAGGAAATACTGTGTCAGCCAAAAGCAGTCAATATCCCATCATGCACTGCAGCCCTGAACAATTGTCAGCTTTGTATTCGGAACGTGCGCTTTGTTCATTAGTATCATTTATAAATTTTCAGTAACATATGTTGAAGAAAGTCATTTAATTAAATATTTACACATACATTTCTGCATTTGGAAGTGACTTGCATTTAAAGTATACATTATCCGTTTAAGCATTTTCTAGGGAATCAAACCAGCGACCTAGGTGTTACTAGTGTTACTAGTACATAAATAAATATATAAATAACAAAAATGTTGAAAAAATAGTATTTTATAATTTACTACTACTATTTACCCTTGTGCTGTGTTAAAAATCCTTTACCAAATTTGGTACACTAGTCAAAAATGACTGGCCTTTTGGGAACTGCTTGTAAATCTTGCATTTTGCTGTATTATCATTGTGTTATCAACTTATTCTCTCTCAGTTAGCACAGGTTTTATATATTTTTTTGGAACTGATGGTTCGTAGGTCTCACTGATCTGAGTGTATTTTAAATAATAATAATAATATTTGTGGACAATTTGAAAGTGACGTGACATTCAAGTGTTGGTGACCCATACTCAGAATTCGTGCTCTGCATTTAACCCATCCAAAGTGCACGCACGCACGCACGCACACACACACACACGGAGCAGTGGGAAGCCATTTATGCTGCGGTGCCCGGGGAGTAGTTGGGGGTTCGGTGCCTTGCTCAAGGGCACTTCAGTTGTGGTATTGCTGGCGCCGAGACTCAAACCCACAACCTCATCCCAATAAAACAAACTATACAACACAACACACCCGAATTCACCCATTTTGGCAACATTCACTTTGAAACTGAGGTGCATAAGCAAAAATCAATAAGGTTTACAATTACTCAGTTCCAAAAATAAATACAAAACATGTGCTAGTTGAAGACAAGATTGAATCGAATATTAGTTAATAATAGAGTATAGATTTAATTAAATTCAATAAAAATAAAAATAAATAAAAAAAAATAAAAACCTCTCTGGACCTGAACACAACGTGAGGGTTAAAAGCAGAAATAAAATTAAAAAACACATATATATATATATATATATATATATACACACACACACACACACACACACACACACACACACACACACACACACATATATATACAGTATATTTCTTTAATAAAAAATAATACACATTTTACATTTTAAAAATCCAAAACAAAATAAAAAACACTGAAACAAATCTAACTCATAATAACATTGGCAGAAATGTAAATGACATGGTCTTGTTAGCAAGCAAATTAATTTAGTCGTTTGCATATTTGTGAATGCATTGGTTTGTCACACAACAAGAGGGGCGAGTTTTCAGCGGGCAGGCAGATCAAAAGAAACCACTCTTGGTTGTGTGGGTCTACATCCTCCTTTCATCTCAGCACTGTGTAGCCCTCAAACTGCCTGCTAGTGATGAGACCCTCTTCACAGTCTTGTCATTTTCCACGCTCATCTCGCTCAAGGTCAGAGGAATGGATTATTTATTGATTCAGACATACAAAGACAGGTGATGCATGTCAAAACTTGAAGGTCTCTGATCTTAGAGAAACTTATCTACAGCTCATGTAAGAGTGGGGTCTTCACACATAATGAAACTTATCTACAGCTCATGTAAGAGTGGGGTGGTGGCATGTCATGAGAAACTACTTAAGAAAGAAGTTAAGAAATTTCTTAAGGTAAGCTAAGAAGTTTGAAATAATGTTCCTACAAAGTTCAATTCTTGAAAAGTAAAATCTGAAAATCTGATTATTCTTGAAAAACAAGTTCTTAAATTTTTGTAAAATTACAAATTATTTCTACTGTAAGTATTCTGAAACTAAGGGGTAACTTTTCTAATATTATGTGGTATGTATGACCTAACAACAATCTTATATTTGCAAGCGATTTAGTGAAAACATACAGTGGGTATTTTTTATAGCCTACAGATGTAAAACATGTTGGTAATTGTTTCAATCTAAATGCTCGGTTGTGGCTGTTGGGTTAGGAAGCTGGTTTGATTTGACCCAATTTGGGTTGATATCAGTAGTAAGTAACCCGAAGGTGCTGGGTTAGGAATGTGGAAAATGAGAAAGAGAGCATGCAGTAGGCCTAAGTCACGCGAGTTCAAACGTGAACGGTTCTGTGTGCTACGAAATCCGTGACTGTGGTGGTTTAGACGTGAACATGTGTGGAAAATAGGAGAACACTAATCTAAGCGCAGGCGAGGGACAACTTTGAAACTGTCTGGAGTGTGTTCCTTTAAAACTGGACCAGTGAATGTGGTTAGTGCGAACTGGAAACAGAACTTTTTCTGAACTAATGTAATAAATTTTAATCGTTTATTAGGCTATCTGTTGCCTGTGTTGTTACTGTTGTCATATTGTGTGTATTTTAATTTTAAAACCCATTTTGGGTTCATTTAACCCAGCAGTAGGCCTATAGTAAATTTCAAGCAATATTTAAATTAAATAAAACAGTCTACCATGTTTATTGATATATTACCTGATATAAAATGTATGTATGTATGACCTACTGTAAATTTGTTGAAGCCACTTACCCTGTAACTACATGGAAAAGGGGGGGAACAAAGTAACACTTTAATTTACAACCCACAAATGCTGTATTTACACTGTAACTACATGGAACAAGGGAGGAACACATTGGACCTAAACACAGAACAAGTGTGTATTTGCACAGTAATTACAGAGAAAAATATTGCACTAGTTTTAATTTAAATGTTCGATCGGCAAAATAAACCCTCTACAATTTGTATTTTTAAAAAAATTATTTTTTTTTTGCTATAAAAACACCAGAGTATACATCCACTGAAATACAAATGTTGTATCATGTATTTTTTCTGCGAACAGCTGGAAAGAGGTAAGCTTTTTTTAAGCTGCATTGAACCTTGATGGTAGCCTATATCATGCAAAGTTTTTTGGTGATAGTAGTGTTGAGAAGTTGCTGGTAACTATAGAGTCATGAATTACAAAATCATAGCAGAAACTCATTAACTAATTTCACTAGATGTCCAGTGTTGCTGTTCAATAATCTCCATCATGTATCCTTTAATAATAGAATATGTACCCCACCGTTAAAAAATACCTATAGGCCTATAATAAAATACCAATATAAAATTATAAAAAGTATATTGTCTTTCTAAATCATTCACAAACATAAGATTGTTGTTTAGGCCATACATACAACGTAAAATTAGAATAGGTACCTTAGTTTCAAAATACTTACAGTATAAATGATTTGCAATCAATTTTACAGGTTGTTACCCCTTTATTACCCAAATGTTGCATGTTATTCCCCTACCTACACAGAGGTACTGAATAGGTACACTATAATTACAAAAATGTTACGCTGTAACTTCAGTTTACTTACGCAGTTCTTTGCAGGTTGCATATCTGGTTGTTACCCACTTATTACCCAAATGTAATACATTGTTCCCTTATACCTACATGTACGTTCTTTATAGGTACACTATAATTACAGAAATGTACACCATAAATTCTGTATCTCTTTGCAGGTTGTAATCTAAAGCGTTACCAAATGTTGTTTAGAACTAGGCCATGCCAGCCATCCAAACCTTGATCTCTTAGCTTGGATCAGCACATAAATTGCTGGTCTAATGCTGCATTCCAAACAAAGTTGGAAGTTTGAATACTTGAAATTCTCCCACCTGCACTATAACCAATAGAAGACTGCTTTAGTTGGAAACGCCATCAATGATTCTTCTCACAGAAGTGAGGGATGATTGATCTGAATGACTTTGTAAGTCAGATGTCCAATTTCAAGCGTCATTCCATTGGTTATTTTCAAGGATTTGGTGCGATTCCAAGCACTGGGTTGTCTGGAATTCATCATAAGTTGTTTTCTCCAGCAGCGTGGTGGGATAAACAGAATATCCCAGAATGTGCTCGACAACACCTGAAGCTTTGAAGAGGAAACACTTGATGGCTGTCAGCACCCTGGAGTTCCAGCAATTGTTTTCCAGCAATGTATCTATGGCTTGCCCTTGGTGAAAATCAACATTGACTGAGCGATTAATTCTCATAGTATGTGTCCTTGCTTTCCCATCCTTCCTCTCAAGTGAGATGAATAAAGGTCCAGTGTGTTTTTAATGAGGAACTCTTATGCTAACAGTCCTCTCACAATCTCATTAACCTGTCTGGGAAAGGAGGACACCGAATGAGGGCCATTAATTCTCCAATCTTTCATTTCAAACATGTTGCTTGTTGAAATTTTTATAATCAGCAACTGTAATGTGATCTGGATTCATGTAATTACTTTCCTTCATGACAGAAGACCAGCTATAGCCAACGACAAGTTACTCTTGATATACCCTTGTCAGAATGCTCCGAAATTATTAATTGTGTTACATTAAAGGGTTTTTCTTTTTCAGTCATAATCTAAGAACATTTTAATTTAAAAAGTCGATTAGCATAGTGGGTAAAGGTCTGGTCTTGTAATCCAAAGACTTAAAGAAAAGTTGAAAAGTCCCTCTGTTCATTTTTATTGATCAATGAGCTTTAGATAAGGTTGCTTTCGATAAAAATGTCTAGTTAAATAATGATTAACTAAAAATGGTCTACATAATGAAAACCAACAATATGGTCACAAAGGTTCTATTGAGTTCTCCATATGAGGAACCGTTATTTGTGAGCTAAAATTTAACAAAGGACGGCCTTTTCTGTCTGCTGTCAGATTATGTGCCTCAGCCATCCAACACCAACTGATTCAAACTCATTGTGAGTTTAAAATTAAGAATTGAAAGTAATTCATTTAGCTTCCTTGGCTTGAGTGCAGAAACCCCATTTTACTGCAGTCTTAGTAATCAGATTTTTAGTTAAAGAGACAGGCCATTCATTTCCAGATGTGATTGAATTTGACACCTATATGGGGTGAATTGCCTGTAAAAGGGAAGGTTTAACTTTTACTGGCTCTATATCAGGTCATAAAGCTGTAGTGCACATGACGAGGAAGATATATGAAACATCTACATCTTTATTAAATAAATGTATGCCAAAAGCACTAACCTCTGTTCTCGACTATACTCTTTTTAAAAAAAGCATAATTGGATGTTGTCTCACCATGGCATACATAATAAATACATACCAATAATTATACAAAAATCATAATCAATATTATAACCAAAAAAAATAAAAATAAAAAAAACCACAAACAGTACCAATATTTTTACAAATATTATAAGTTATTGTTTTATTATATTATATACATGTTGGTTGTACCACAAGACTATTAGTAGGCAGGAGCTAGATTCACAAACATTTTTAAAAGTACAATTCTTCTTAAAGGGAAAGTTTCACCCAAACATGAAAATTACTGGAACGCCACTGTCTTGTGAACGTGGAGTTAGTAGAAGCTAGAGATTACAGTTCATAAAGATTTAAATATGGATATTTTTCTTACACAAAGCATCGATTCACTTCAGGAAGCCTTTATTAATCCCTGGAGCTGTGTGGAGCACTTTTTATAATGGATAAATGCACTTTTATGGGCTTTAAAATCTCGACCACCATTCACTGCCATTATAAAGCTTGGAAGGATCTATATATATATTTATTTATATATATAACTCTCATTATATTTGTCTGAAAGAAGAAAGTCATATAAACCTAGGATGGCTTGAAGGTAAGTAAATCACAAGGTAATTTTCATTTTTGGGTGAACTATCCCTTCAGCTGCCTTAATAAAATACTTAACAATATTTTGTATTCTAAAACATACTACTTAACAATTTTTTTAAAGTTGTTTGGAAGACAAAAATTATAAGGAATTCAAATGATTGAATTATTGAAGGATTCAAAATCATTTTAAAAAAGATTGTTAATACCTTTTTAAAATTAGGATGTTAGGATTGGGATATATTAAATAAATTGTTGTTATTAAGCATGATAATACTAGTTAGAAATGTTCTTTTTCAAGAATTGCAATATTCTTACCTTTATTTAAGAATTTATGTTACAAAGTTTGTATAACATCTTATAAAGATTTTTTTGTGAGTCTATCTTTAGTTTTCTTAAAATATGTATAATGTTTTTTTTTTTTTTTTTTTTTTTTAAAGAAATAATAACAATTATGTCAAACTACTGCACAAACTTTTCTTAATAATCATATTGGGACAGTTATACCACCATTTATGACACTTTTGACTTTATGCCCCCAAAATATATGAAAATGAATCTTATGTCAATTCAAACCACATTCCTCACAGAAGAGGTGTATTCAAGTCACCCTAGTAATTACATTTTTAATGTATTTTTAAATAAATTAATAGATAGGACACAAAATGACATCACCCAGCCCTACATAGCAATGATTTCCCCATATTTAACCATGAAGTTGCTGCTGTCTATGAAAGTGTTTATTGGAAGTGGCACTTTTGTGGATGGTTGAGGGAATCAGGGACTTAAAACACATACACTTGAGACATGAGCTTGCTTAATGATGACCCCAGGTTGCCCACCTGATGCCTTGCCATCGAGCCCCTTCTGAGCATCCCGTCTCATGACTTATACATAACTTCCTGTGTAGTACATGGTAGTTCAGAGTTTTTGAGAAGTCAGCAACCTGCTAAGGGCAATTAAATGGAAAGGGAATAAAGCTCCCCTGTGCTTGAGAGAGGTTACTGGTTCGACTAAAAAAACACTTACGCAGGACAATATCTGTACAAATGCACCACCCAAATAAGCAACAGAGGAGCTGAGGCCATGGTTTGAATTAATTCAAGGCCACGCAAGTGTGTGCTGTTTCCAAGAAGGTCAGCACTGCTACGGTGCACGTGATGAAAGCGGCCAGCTACGAAAGCGTGCCGACTTTTTGAGTCATGACTCTCATTTTCGCCTGGACTTGGAGCCAATTTGCGAGAATTTCCTGAAACGACCCCAACGAATCTTTGCCCTCCTTCACTCTGATCATTTTCTTACTGAATTTCTCTGTTTTATAGCCTATAAACCTCAACCTTTCGTTGCGCTTTCGGTGCACAATGGACTGTATGACATAAATTATTCAGAATGGCCTGCTGTATGCTGTCAGCAAATCCCAAACTGAGGTGCCTTTAAGCGATTTAGGCTGAGGCGGATCTATTTCTGGGTGTGCAATTCACCACAAAGCGAATAAATATCCTTCCCTCAAGATGAACGCAAACAAATGCATAAATGATTTCCAAACGAACACACAGAAAGACGTCAGAGTAAAAGGAACAGGCATCATCTATTCACTGACATTTCACTTACAATCTGTGGTTTTTTGGGGCATGAAATGATATATTTAGCAGAATGCCCAAATTGCTCTTTTGCATACAACCAAAAATCTAAAAAAAATCAAAAATCAAAAAAAAAACAAAAAAAACAAAACACAAAATAAACTGAAAATACATTATACATATTGAATTAAACACAAAATACACTGTAAAAATAATTAAGTTATAAACCCCCCAAGATTACTGCAATACATTTAGCAAGAAAATACAATTTCTACTACAAAATTTTATTTAATTCAAATTCACTGTATATTAGCAATTGAAAATATATAATATTCTAAATCCTACACCAGTAAATTATACACCAGTTGTTTTATTCTTCCCCGTGTATACCTGTTGATTAACATGTGCACACACATACAGTATATTCAAGGCGCATGGAAAATATGTTATGTTTTAATTGATGGTTACACCATATGACATTTTTAAAAAATAATTAAACTGATTTTTTTTTTTTTTTTTGAAAATGGTATACAAGTTACAAATCATATGAAACAAACATGAATACAAAGATTACATTTATAAGAACTTGTTTTAAACTGTCATGGACACTTTGTCATTGACCCTCATTCCCTTTGTGCAACTGATATCTCATAATATTATATAAAAGCAGATACATATCTGTTATATGACAGGAATCTCAGATTAGGCAGAAAAAACAAAGGCAAGCTCCAGCGCTCTGAGTAGCTTATGTAGAATCATGTCAAAGGTCAGTCTCATAGGAAGCTGCTCTTCTAAAGGGCAGAACAAACCCCCTCAGTGCAGCAATAGCACCTGCTCTGCCTGGCAATGACCTCTCTTTCAACCAGCTGCTACAGTCTTACCCTTTATAGACTACATAACCTCCAGCTATTCTAACTATCGGACACTGTGATGGATGACATCTTACATACAAAACTAGAGCACTGACTTGCACCTCCACAAGTCATGAAAAATGCAGATATGACAAAGCAGGCAAATGAGAGATGAGTCTCTTCCCCAGAGGATGCAAACAGATGAAAGTTTTCAACTATTTTGTAAATCATTTAAAATCAAACTTGGGTGGTTTTAATTCCTCCTGCACCTTGCATTTGTTAACTTAGATAATATTGTTATTCAATTCAGTATATAACTAGGAATAAGTCCAGCAAATTTTGTGCTATTTCTTGCTGTGTGGTACTGTAGTAGCACCTGCGGCCCTGACTTTAACTTTAGGGAAGAGAGGATGGAGTTTTTAATAAGGTCCTGGGTCATTTTAATCTAACTTCAGAGTGAACAGCAGGCAAAACTGTCAAAACTTTAACAATGCTATGAAAACCTTTAAAAAAAATAAAAAAAAAAAAAATAAAAATAAAAAAAACAGCAAAACTGTATTTTTCCATGTGAAAAGGTTAACCTATAATTACAGAGATTGTACTCTCTTGAAGGTACAATTAAAAACATTGATGCAATTCCATAAAACTATAATATCAAACATCAACTTCCATAAACAAAACAATTAATAACAAATCTTAAATAATTAACTAAAAACAACTAAAACAAATAATATCATATAATATAAATTCTAAACATTTTAATAGCAAATCTGAATTTTTTTTTTTTTTTTTGGTCCCTTAGGCAATGCAAAGTGCACACTTTTCAGGATTTTTTAAAAATGAATGTGTCTATATCATTTAATAATCATCAAATAAAAAAACATAATATAAATGAAACAAAAATCATCTAAAATCACACACTATTAATAAAAATATAAAAATTAAACACTTATCAGTAAAATACAAAAATGAACTTCCAAAAAAAATCCAAATACTTATACAAACATGGAAAGTGCACACTTTTCAGGATTTTTTAAAAATGAATGTGTTAAATACATTTATGTACTTCCATGCACACGCCCAAGTTTTATCCAAATACATAAAGGTAACCTTGTCATGGCAACAGATCCACATCCTGATAATGGCTTCACTGACACATCCTTAGATGGAGAACCTAGCTGAAAAATATTAAATGATAAAACATTTATTATACAATCCCTTTAATGGTTGCATGATGGCTATAGGCCTCTAATGTGTCTATAATACTGCCAAGCATGTTTTTTTTCCCACATTTCGTTTCAATACAAAGTCAGACACACTTCAGAGTGCAGCAACACACAGCTCTACAAAACCAGACTAATTATACCTTTCAAGTTGCTGGAAAAGTTTTAGCAATGCTTGGCAATTTCATGTTTCAAAGCAACTATTGTGACCTTCAGGCTACGTCCTTGTTTTTTGAGTTTGACAGAATTCAGAAAGGAATTTGTCACACTTCACTTTCTAGTCGTCTTCTTTTGTTTCAGTTTTCACTGGCATGTCTGTAGTGTAGTTTGAGTGCCGCACAGTCTGTACTACAAAACCTCAAGCCGTGTAGGCCGCTATCCTGCAGGCAGCCACGGCCCGTCGTGTATTCATTAGGCTCTGGACTGCATAGCAGATGACCTCCTACATCAGCGGGAGGTTCTGGATCATGAGCTTGTTCAGTGCTGCACTAGACCCTTAAAGATAACCCAAGGGCTGCTCTCAGCTCATGTGCTGTACAATTCACTAGTCTGGAATTGGAAAACGCAGTAGGTGATTCTCAGAGAAAAACTTTGAGTTGAATAAAAATTGTACTATAAATTGTAGAACACGGGAAGCCCTTTTTTCTTTAGAAAGAGTTTAAAATTACAGTAGCAATTACTGCTAATTTTCTAAAGCTGAACTGTGTTCCTTTTGCCTAGTTTAAAAACCTGATGAAGCCCACAGCATTCACTCTGTCTGACGTCCTGCTGCTTTCCTCACAAAGACGTCCATTTCACCCACAAATCAGTGGCGATAAATGATTGTCGATTTAGATTGACTAACATAATTTATTCACACTTTGAGAGAAACTCACCATCTACAGTGCAGAGTGGAATGTTTTTAATTTTTGACTTGAGTACTGGGAATAATTGACGATGGGCGTTGAATTCTTAAGGGATAATGCATGGCTAGCTGTGCATTAAACAATTTTAATGGATGACGTGGAGGCCAAGAACCACCCGACGCGAAGCAGAGTGTATTAAAATCGTTTAATGCACAGCTTTGCATTATCCCACTTATACCATGGTCATTTGCCACCAATTACAAGTCAAATATATATATTACCACAGGAAATAGGGGTGCTGAGGATGCTGCAGCACCCCCTGGAGTGTGGCCCAAAAATGGGGGTGCTGGGGGTGTTTATTTTATTAATTTGTATATTCATTGAAAAAAGTAGCCTAAGCCTACAATGACAAGAAGCAACAGTTAAACATGAGTAAAGTTGAATTAAATTGACTGTAAAAGTTCTTTCAACTTATTAAACTGACTTAAAAAATAATTTGTTGCCATGATTTTTGGATTATATTATAACCTGTAACATGTCTGTGCCATACCCAAATTAAGAATTAACAACAATTTCTACAGACAGTTAGAGGTGGAAATAGTACTAAGAAATTGTACTTAAGAGAAAGTATTGTTAACCCTAATACTCATGTACTCTAATGTCTGTTTCACAAGTGAGACCCAGGAAATCCCTTATGTACAAATGCATCAGATATCACTACAGCTGAATAACATGCAGATAGAGATGCTTTGACTGATGAAATGTGGAAGACAATAAACACTCAATTGCAATACAACGCTAATTGACATAGCTTGTATCACAGTAAAGATTATTATAAAGAATATTTTCTGTCTCACTGTGATAAGAAGCAACATGGAACCACAGAAGCTAACTGTTTCAAACACGACTGATGTTACATAGGGATTTTGGAGCAAAACATCATCATAAATTGTCATGTTTGATGCTATGTTAAACAAACATACTACCTATCCCCATTGCCAGGAGCAACTGTTTTATAGCTAATTTTGAAAAGTACATTCACGTAAGATTATGTGGTTGTTTATAAGAAGGGCAAAAGCAAAGGGTAAGTGAGGGTTTAAAAGAAAAGAAAGGGTTTAAAACAGTGTGAATTGAAATGTGCCAGTAAAAAATAACATGGTGTATGGGTAAGGTTGGGCATCGTTTGAATTTTTATGATTCCGATTCTTGTCAATGTCCTGAAACAATGACCTTACAATGACCTGAAATTACCTTTTTTAGCTACAGCAATAGTGGGATGCCTTTGTCCATATCAGGGATTTCCTGCATGTCATAAATTATAACTTCTACTGGGCCGTTTTGGACTTTCTGCAAGACAGCCCCTCCGGCTTCGAATATGAATGAAACATGCAATGTATGAGAGTGTTTATCGCTCCGTAATGGCCATATTGTGCACACATCCAAAGTACGCACACAGAAAAAAGTGATTTTAAATGCATCTGATTAATGCATGCTCTCTTATTTCAGTTTTGCTGTTAATGTTGAGATTATTTTAGCTTCGTACATTTAGTTTAACTGCACTGACAAATAAACCGAACTATACCAATCAACTTAACAAACTTAAATTATTCTAGATACATACATTCAATAACCTTGCCCTTCTAGCAATAACCGCATCAATCTATCAACCGAGTGTAATATCGACGGTATGACCCATTTCAGGAGCTGACAAAATTAGGATTTAAAATCAGAGCATAGGTCACATTCACTAAAATACTGAAACGTTAATGATGCTTGCTGATTCAAAAGGACAACATAGGTGATTGACAGTCAAAGCAAAGCGTGGTTTGAATGGCCCACCCATGCAGCTGAACTGGAAGTTTTGATTGGTTTTGCACACGAGTCAGACCTGTCTACTATTGGCTGAAGCGCAGGGCTCCACCCCAGGAGTGTCAAACGCCCGCTTGCTCTTCTTTGTCAGGTTTTTTTTTTTTTTTTACTTTTGGTGAAAAATAAATGTACAGAAGTTGAATACTTTAGTTCTATTCTAAGTAAAAGTAAAAGTACCACCATTTTTATTATACTCAAGAAAGTAGAAATTTTTTTTAAAATGTACTCAAGTGGTGTAACAAAAGCATTTGTAATGAGTTACTTTCCACCTCTACAGAAAGAGTGAGAGTGTCTACCTCAGCAGCAATAAATCTTGCGTTCTCACATCTGTAGTGCGTATTAAGCCCCTCCTCTGATGCAGCGATAAACATCTTATCCTCTTCCGGAGCCCCGAAAGAGACACTGGGTCTGCCACAGGAAGAACTGGCGCCATCTTCCAGGAGCTCAATGGGGCTACACTGAGAAGGTCCGGACTTCTGTGGGGACTGGCCCGATGGAGCATTCCTGACCTTGATCCTCAGATCACCCTTGTCCTAGTCTCGCGTAGCCAGACCCCTTCATGACTGAAGGTCTGGAATTCATGGCAGCTTTCTTCTGCCAAGCCGGGGCATGAGGCCGTTTGACCGACATTCCAAACAACCAATCACAGTTCGTTTCATCAGCGTCACATTTCGAGGATTAGAAATGTTGTCACAATAACAGTGTAAAACTCTCAGACATATTTTAAAGATTATATGCCACAAACTGTAAATATTTCACATACTTTTGAAAATCCAGTGTTTAGTTGATCCTGATAAGCGCTCGTTGTCACAGTTGTAAACACAATAGCTCTCTTCTTTTGTGAGGGGGTTTGGCGCCACAGCATCTTTGTTTCCAGGCGGAACGTTAAAGAACGCGACACAAACGTCTCGCGGAAATCCTGTAGAATTCAATCAATCCAATGACGACCTCGACACTCCTTAAGTGTTTCCACTTTTGTGACGTCTGAGGCTGAGACCCTTGTCCCTAACCAATGCAGCTGCAGAGTCTATACGACCCAAAAAACTGGGTTGGGTAGAGCCCGAGGGAAGCCTTATTATGAATGAGAGCCGCAACCTTAGCGTAGCCATCCACGAACGCCATCTCAGCATGCTTATGGCCCAGACACCTGAGACAGTGATCGTGTACCTCATCAGAGGTAAGGAAACTACTGCACTCAGAAGCACACAGTCAGAAAGACATCTCAAAAGACAGTCTCAACAACCTTTTTGCTTGCTGTAGGAAATTGCTCCTTTATGCTGGTTTGCTGGTTTGACCACGGCACTTATCTGTGCATAAAAAGAGCGATCTCTCAACAGAGTGCAAAGAGAAGGAAGATTCTCCACAGCCAAGAACTCCTGCAGCTTGAGATGGTGAAGATTCCTTTTCTTCTTTCTTCTTTTCCGAAAGCAGCGCTCACAAAGCGATCAGCTCCAAAGAAAAAATTGGAATGAATGGATTTACGCCACCTTCTTATATACACAAATGTACGGGAGAGTTGTTGGCATGCAACTCCCGCGTGCCATTCTCATTGGCCATTTCTTCTAAAGCTCAGAGGTGATTGGGGCTCCCGAGTGAGACCCCTAATGTCAGTTGACGTAAAGTCGAACGCAACTGACTGAAAGGGAACTTACAGTTAACCAATTAACAAGTTTTTAGCATAGAATTTTTACATATATATATATATATATATATATATAAATCGGCCCAGCTAAAATTACCCCAAATCCCTCTAAAACCATCAAAACAGAGCACCCTGACCATCTTGGCCTAGGTTAAGCTGTTTTATTTATCAGGGTGAGCTCAGTTTTATTTTTGTCTATAGAGTGAATTTTGATCCCAGCATTACCCGCGTTGCAGGATGGGGTTGTGATCTTGTATAGGGTCCATGGTCGGGCAAGAGACAGGTAGGAATTGAACAGTGAATAATTGAAGTGCAAGGCTAATGGTTCTTGATCTGCTGGGGAACTCAGAGGCAAGGGCTGCTGAGTAATTCTGGGCCTGAGATGAGATGTCAAGGGTGACATGATATCCATGAAAACAAATCTGTTGAGTCAGAAACAATAGCTCACTCCACAGCCAAAGCATGCTAATAAAAACAGAAAGCCCTCTCCTGCAGGCACAGCAAATGTAAAAGCCACACAATCAGAGTTGGATGTATCCAAGGCTGTATCCACAGCAGTATGGAGCAAATATAATTAAAAACATTTCTTAGAATTGCTATGAGAGGATAGATATGAATGCTACCTGATATTTATGAAAAAGACTAATTAAAACAAAAAATTAAATTCTGCATTTTTATAACTATAATTTGACTCAAAACACAGTAGCTACTTAGATATATTACTGTGAGACAACTAGCCCCTTGATTATATGCATTAATGAATATGAATCACTACCCATTCTTGTGAATAATACAAGAAAGAACATTTTAAAATGAATAAAACTCACAAATATATTATTTCACCTATTCTTCCCTTCAAGAAATAAAGAAATAAAGGCAAAAGACAGAATAATATATGGCAAATAGAGTTATGTGGTGGAATAATATATATATATAATATATATATATATATATATATATATATTACTGCTAATAAAACGGGGGTACAATTATTTTAGTTGTCGTACCTCACTTGAAATGATTCTGCTATTAAAATTCCCCATTGTTCTATTGTTCAGAGTAGCTTGCGACAGAGGGCATAGTTTGAATAAAAGAAGAGGGAAAATGATTGTTGGTGCCATATATACTTTAAATTACAAATGAATAAATGCTTGTATGCAATATAACAAAACACAGTCAGATTTTATTACTGGTTCAATCTCACACAAATTAATTGTCCATTTATTTATTTAGTTTTTCCTATTTTTTTCTTCTAATTTTTGGGCTCTTTAACAAAGAGATTTTTTTATCATTTACTCACCCTCATTACAAAGATTTTTGACGTAACTTTTTTTTTTTTTTCAGGAAATGCAGAGGGAGGAATTTAGCGGGATGTTCATGTTGCTTTTTCAATACAATTAAAGTGAATGGTGACTACTAAATAAATAAATAAATGTACAGTTTAGTTAACAATTTTAAGTTAACACAATTTGCAGTTTCTGAATTTATTAATTTTATTTAACAGGTTAATTAGCAAATTTGTTGATGATGCAATTTTTCAGCCTTTGTGCATAAGCTCACTAAGATGGCTGACAAACGTCATCTGTCTGCATTTCTCTTAACAAGATCTTGCAATAAATGCTGAGAATGTCATATCATTATTGAATTAAACATGTTTTAAATAAGTTGAAATACTCAAATACTCTATTTAACTTAACCCTTCGGGGTCTGAGGGGTTTTTGGGACCCTGGAGAAGTTGTATATAACTTATATAATTATATTAACTTATATTAATAGAGTATGAAAACATTAATGATAAGTAAAATATTCTCTGCCATAGTTCTCAAATCTTATGCATGTTTGCTATATTCAAATGTGGAACATTCAGACATGTCATGCCAGGTTTGAGACCAATGATGCCAAACGATCATAACATAAAAAATGAATAAATAACATGCGTATTATCAAACTTCACAATTGAAAACTGAGAGATACAGCACAGAAACAAGAGAAAAGAATATAGGTTTGGAAGGACATAAGGGAGACAGTAAATGTGAACTATTCCTTTAAGAAAATAATAATGGGAGATGTATAATTATTGCTCCTTAAAATGGGAAATAAATCTTGCATAAAAAGCAACAGCAATTCACTTCAGGTTGATTTCTCGCACACTCTACTCTTATTTATTGTCAACACTCTTCAATAGCAGTGAGCGTCTGTCACTTTAATGTTATGCCCTTAATAAAAAAGCACATAATCTCAGTGGAGAAAGACCAGCTCTTTTGTAACTCAGTTACTGGAGCAGAAACTAATTAATTGTATCATTAACATCTGCCTTGTAATTAAGAAGTGGTGCTGAATGTCTTGGTTGTTGGGTCTCCAGTGGTGCACAGCACGAGTTGATGAAGCTGCAATACTGAAAGCGGGGGGAGGCTCATAACACACATCCCAGATCTGTGAGTGCTGTTCTTTAAGCTCTCTATCCCATCAGCCTGTCATCACGACATGAGGTGTTGTATTAAGCTGTATTATTAGTTTCTCGGTTAAGAAGCCGGTCCACTAAAACAGAGATATGTTCCCTTGTGAGTTGTCCTTTTTGTACCAAATTATACTGGTGGCTTGCGGTACACTGGTGGGTCGCAAAGCCCAGGCCTTCAATACGTTATTTGTTTGCTTAGTCTGTTCTGGCACCTGAGAAATAGAATGAAACAACAACCTGACCCCACGACATCACTGTGCTTTTCCTTGTCCAGGGAGTTAATTAGTTCCCCTATCTGGACCTGCCAGAAAGGTACTAGCAGGGTGTCCAGATACAAGCTTGTCTGCAATGGCAGTATTGCACGCAGGGTCATTGATCAAAAAAGCCAGCATGGTAGCATACATAATTCACAGCTTTAGTGTCTGACTTCATTTTTAACATTTATGTCCAGGATGCAAGCAAGAATCAAGTAAATTTGAGACAAAATTTTACAGCCGAATAAAGTACTCCCAGACAGTATTCCCAGAATGAAGTTATAAAGACATTAACTAATGTTTAAGTATCTTTTTATCCAATAATTTAAGAAGAAAACCATAGTTTTGATAAGGGAAGCGCATTTAGATTATGAATAACAGATGTCTGAGAACAGAGCCCTGAGGGACTCCGTGAGTGAGGAGAGCTGTGGGGGTATTTGTAATTTTGAATGGAAATATAGTTTTGTCAGTCAGTGAGCTACAAAGAGAGCTGCATCAACGGCACAAATATATGAAAGTCATGAAAGGATAATATTGTGACAAGCAGTGTCAAAGACAGAGATGAGAACTAGTAAAATCAGGATATTAAAGGAGCCCAAGTCGGGAGAAAGGAGGAGGACATTGACACAGCATGATGTTATAAAGGCATGAACATTTTTTTTTTTTAATCTAAGAATCTGGTAAAATGGCAGAGATCAAAACTGCAGGGAAGTGTACAGTAAATAGATTATGAAGAGCAGATGTCCGTGTACAGATCCCTCCGGGACACTGTGAGTGAGGAGAGCTGTGGGGAATTTGGAAGACACTGACAAATCTAGAAAAGCAATCTCAGTGAAAAGCACAAAAACCAGACTGAAAAGAATCATACAGATTATTGACGACTTGATCCTTTTCCAGAAACATTTGGAAGTTTGGAAGACATCTTATTCTTGGTCTCAGAAGCACAGATGTCAAAACATGTGCATGAATAACTCAATATACCTCTTTTGCCATTCTAAGAAAGCAGCTCATGTCCTAACCTAAAGGAAATACAAACTCATTAAAGAGAGGCAAATTAAGAGGGAAAGCTACATACTGTAGAGAAGGCACTAGTTAACACTTGTCATACTTTGAGAAAGAACAGGATAAGGCTGAATGTGAGAAATTACAGGTTTCTAATGTTTCATTCATACCATATACAGAAAGCACCACTGATGAACACACACCAGGTGGCTTCCATTTGGGAAACGTCCCAGGTGATAAAGTGGAATCTGGTGAGGCTAAAAATTGCACTGCATTATTTTAGAAGCCTCCGTTTCTCAAAGCTAGCAGGCAAAAAGTCACTGCTAATCGACAGTCTGATTACTTTACCAATTAGAACAGTGACTGAAGAGTTTTCATGAGTCATTTAATGCCTGTCTTACACACTGCAAAGAACCTAAAAAGGAAATTGAAATCTGGTACCTCTGCAAATTTCAGGTGAGAGAAAAGAACAGAAAGAAAGGTGTGCTTTTTGTGACATCCAAAAGATTTCTGGATATTAAGATTTTCACATGCTTGATTCTTTGTGAGATTTTCATCTTTTTGTATAGCTATGACTTCCTGGCACTTGAAGCGAACCAAATAGTGGCTAAAACTCTTAACTTTCAGAAAATGTTTACTGTCAGTCTCAGGAGCTAAATGTAAATGTTATGTGAGATAGTTCAACCCAAATATTCAGATATGTGCAGCACATTTTATGGAGGACTGCTTCTCCTGATCCTGGGAGAGTAGACTATAATTCCGGCTGTTCTGACTCAGAGTCTGTAAGTACGTTTACATATTTAAAGGATTTGCCACTGACGATTCAAAAGCGAGTTTTGAGCAGTGTAGAGTAGCGCTTGTTGTTTGTCGTTTCTCCGATCACAAATGCAGACATGGTTTTGTGTCTATGTGGCACGATGCAACTCAACGCGTAAAACGACAGTATAAGTCAGCGGTTCTCAATTCCAGTCGTCACGCCCCCTGCACTGCACATTTTGCATGTTTCTCTTATCACTTCAGACGTTTGTTCTATTCGAACGTAAGTGCCCTGCGAAGTGGACATCACAGGATATTGTGTGCACTGAAGTGTGCGAGACCTGAATTTAAATTGTATTCATTAACAGAGGTATATGATGTCACACTTGTCCGTGTGTGAAGATGTTGTGTAACGCAAATCTGTGAATGAATGTTCCAAAGTGAAGTAAACTTCAACAGATTTCCCCTGCTCAGGGAGTAGAGAGCAATGAACACTGTGTAGGGACGATGTCGATGGGAACACAGTTCATGCATGGAGCTCACTTCTAACGAGCTGGTTATCTGAATCAGGTGTGTTAACAAAGACAGACATGCAAAATATGCAGAGCTGGGGGGTGCAAGGACTGGAATTGAGGATCGCTGGTATTGTCATTATAATCCGTAATTATGTCCCCCTGGATGCAACAAATGGCTTGTTTATAATGGGTTTTAATGTTTTTGACTCTGCGCTTAGGGACACATGGCATTATCACATTATAGTAAGGGATGTAACATTTCTGTCACACACTTGAGGTATTCAGCCAATCACAACGCACTGGATAGCTGACCAATCAGAGCACACTTCGCTTTTCAGAGCTATGAGCTTTGTAAAAATCGACAGAGAAACAATAATGTACATTATGTGGAAAATAATGTTATTTGAAACTTAAACCGCATAAACCCATTTCGTTACACCAAATACACAAAATAATGTTCTTTTCAGCAACATCATATGACCCCTTTAAGAGACCTACTTGCTAAGCTACCTGAAAGACTATGTGCAAGTGCATCTAGAGCAACAGCTGCTTTAAACGCAAAGGATGCTCACACCAAATATTGATTTAATTTAGTTAATAGAAGTTAATTGATAAAGAAAATCTTTTTATGACATTATTTTTTCAGCATCCTCATTTTACAGCATTTTACACAAGTGTCTAAAACTTTTAACAGTACTGTAGTTTTGCAGGTAGGTTTCTTGAAGTATCTTGGTGATGTTGTCACAGTTCTTCTGGATTTAGTCTGTGTCTGTTTTTTTCTCTTTCTTTTTCTTTTTCTTTTTCTTTTTCTTTTTTCATTGTCAGATGTGAGCTTGTGAATGCAGTCAAAGTTACAATTTGTGCACAGACTGAAACAAATGAAATTGTCTTCCTGCCATGTTGTAGAAAGGGTCCAAATGATGCCAGTGCTCACATGCTGTCACAATTTTAAGAAATGTTTTTCATAATAGAAAAATAATTTAATAGAAGCATCAGTACCTTATAGATATGAGTGATACTGGCCGAACTACATTGTACTCAGCAAATGTTTTAAATATCAAATATCTTAAATACGGTCTTTATGATGTTTCTACCTTAATTCGGAGAGTCAATGTGAAATTATATTTATCATTACAATTTTTTATGTCAGCAATTAATCACAATTAATTACAAAAACATGTGCGATTAAATAGTTGTTATTGTTATTATTATTATTATTATTTTAAATAAGTTGACAGTCTTATTGCTTGCATGATTTTACTTGTTGGATCCAGTCAAGACTCAGGAGGTTTATTTATATTAGATATATTATTATCCAGTTGTTCTTACAACAAAGAACAAACATGGATATGGGCCTCTAATGCTTTCAAAGAAAGAAAAAAAAGGTCAACAAAGTGCACTGTATTCGTGAAAAGCTCTGTGACTCCATAGTAACAGAAATCTGAAGAAAAAAAAAAATGAACTGCAGTAGAAAATAAGGGAGTCTAACTTCTCTGGTCACCTGAGAGAGATCTCACTTTTCAGTCTCTCTCTTCATCCTCAGCCACAGCAACCAAGGTCTCTTTTTGCTCTGTGCAATCAATATTTGTGTCTAGCTAACACATATCTCACTGCCATCTACCCTTACAATGTTCCCACAACTCACCTTCCAAGTGGAACTGGGCAAGATAGTCTACTTTAAAGCTGGAGTATGCACCACTAGTATTACTAAACAAAAATATGCATTATGATTATGAAACTTTACTATTTTTCAAGCTGGATTATCAAACATGTGTCTTTTATTGGTTAGACAAGCATTTTTTGTTGTTGTTGTTTTTTGTTAGCACACGTGGTTTATTATAAATGGCTTACTTACAGTTGTCTCAGCATATTAAGATACAAACGATGTGGAGAAAAATTACTATTTCACATTTTTCATTTGTTTAGAAGCTAAAATGGCCTTATAACATGGAATAACTCTACTGTGGGTGGCCATGAGGCAATCAAGACGAATCAGTTACTCCAGCTTCAAATCATTTTGCTATTTCTGTCACAGTTAGAATCTCCTACCTCCTGCAGTTCAGTGACAGACACAGAAATCTGAGTACTGAAATTAGCTCTTGTGAGATGTCTTGGAATACTATATTCACATATTCATAAAGTCCAAAAGGTTCTTTTTTCTTCTCTGAAAAAAATAATAATAATAATAATTACAGTTTAAATGTTAATTCATATTTTAAATGATATCAATTTAACAAGAAATATGAAGTCCAAACAGTAGCTTTTTCTATACCTTTCTGGTGACAAGCTTTCCTTCATAACCACATGAAGCCTACCACACATATTTATTTCAAATGCCAGGCTTTACAGAGTTAAAATTAAGATGAGATTTTGCTGGGAGAAAAGAAAAAAACAAAAACAAAATAAAGAGTGCATTTTTTTTTTAAGTGAGTGGAAGAGAACATATAATGACTGAATTTACAATTTCACCCTAAACTTGGAAGAACTGCAACTTGTGAAAAATTTAGTTGATTTTAAGTAACCATGTAAGTTTAACAAGCTCTTAATCTGAATAAACAGAAAGTAGCAGCTGGACATCCCATTCTACGTGAACAGATCTGATAATGAATGTCCCCGTTGTAAGTTTTCTCTGTGTTAACATCTGACAGCAGCATGACTTCAATATGGAGATGGTGTGATTAAAGAGATACATGTGATTAATATGAAAGCACCCAACTGTCCAAATGTGCTATTAGATGTCCTATGTGACACATGAGAAAAATGTCAAATAAAATCTTTATCACCGACAATGTCAGAGATACATAAATTAGATAAGACTAATCGCATTTAAATCCCCAGTTTAAAGACCAGTATAGTGTTAAACTGCTGTCAACGGAAGTGTGTGTGTGTGTGTGTGTGTGTGTGTGTGTGTGTGTGTGTGTGTATGTGTGTGTGTGTGTGTGTGTGTATGAAGTTTAGAGCCTGTCATCTAGCGAAAAAGAGAGTGTGAAGTTTAAAGCCTGTCATCTGGCGCAGCTGAGCAATCTGATATACAAAAAAGGAATATCATAGAGAATATCAAAGTGTGACTGCTATTCTGCTAATACACAGATGCCACGGAAAGGAAGGGAGAAAGAGATTAAGGGACCACCGTTATCAGTGTCCTTCTTCCCCAGACAGGTTAATGAGGTTGAGAGGGTAACTTTGATGTCAGGAACCCTCATTAGAGACTGAGTGAGCTTGATTTATTGCAACAAGGAGTCAGTTTGAAGAAGCAGGAAGCTTTGAACAAGGAGTGTTCAGACCAAGGGTAAGCCACAGCCTTGAATAATAGTTGTCTACAAGGGTGACATAGGGGTGGGCAAGGGTGGGTCTCTTTTGTCAGACCAGGCCCGGTTGTACTGGGGTGCCAGACGGTGATAAATACCCTCAAATGGAAGCAAAAGCAATTAAAGGTGTCCTATTATGCTTTTTTCAGCTTTAGTTAGTCTGTAATGTTGCTGTTTGAGCAAAAAAAGATCTGCAAAGTTACAAAGCTCAAAGTCCACTTCAAAAGGAGATATTTTATTTAACAGAAATCACTTTTCAAAAACTACAACGAACGACTCGTTTGGACTACAATGCAAATTTTCCGGGATTTGTGATATCACAAATACTGACGAATGGGACAAGACCTAGTTGAGCTGCACTAGAGAAGGCAGCGAGTGTTATCACTATGTCTGAGACATGCTAGCTTTCCCAAGGCAGACGGACTTAGAGTGGTTACAATCATTTTTTAAACCGCGCTCAAATTGATTTGATTTTGACGCAATATTTATACTGAAGCTCGCAGGTGGCTATGGTAAGGGGCATGACATTTCCTGACCAGGCCACGACCAAATCAAACCAAAACACACACTGGTCCAGCTAACCAATCACAGCACATTTCGTATTTCAGAAGGCGGGCCGAAAATCCGAATTTTCTTCAGATACATCCTAAAAAGAAAAAAAATATATATTTTTTTTACTTTATTTGAAAGAAGTATCTTATGCTTACCAAGGCCAAAATACAGTGAAAACAATAATATTGTAAAATAGAATTTTAATTAAAAAAAAAAAAACAATTTTCTATTTTAATATATCAAAGTGCAATTTATTCCTGTGATGATAAAGCTGAATTTTTAGCATCATTACTTCAGTCCTCAGTGTCACATGCATCTTTGATAAAAAAGTATAAACAACAACAAAAAGATAAAAAACTTAGTAGTGTATATATCAAAATTTTAAAAGTTATTAAAGATATATTTTTCTCCACAGAAGAAAGAAAGCTATGGAGGATTGGAGCAATATGAGAATAAGTAAATTATGAGAAAATATACATTTTGGGCTGAACTATTTCTGATTTGTATGTATCACTGTGTGATGGAGGCATAAAAAATATGTGACTCTCAACTTATAAGCGCAATAAGGAAGTATATGGTGTGTTTGTGCGGGCCGTCATGCGAGTGTGTGTTTCTCTCTATCTTTGACTGATACACCGAGCCCTCCGAAATGAAACTCATCACACTCGGCCCAGATCAATAAAAAAGCTGCGACTTCAACCTTGAGTATGATTGCTGTGGAAAATGACAAGATTGCTCCAGCTGAAGAGGAGCCTCATCCAGGCCTCAGCAGATGAAAGTAGAGAGGGACAGAAGTACAAGATGATGCAGACCCAACCTACAGTCACCTTTGATCTGCCATGACAAATCAAGTGCTGCGGCAAACCGTCTGTGTTCTCCACTGCATTATTCCATTCACATCTACTTGTGGTGGTCTTATAATGTCAGCCTGCAAGGAAATTATGACACTTGATTGTCCTTTTTATGTTTTGTCCCTTCCATCCACAAAATCCAGTCACTAAAAATGGTGTGTTTCTGAATGAATCACATTATACAAATTCATATTAAACCACCACCTCCTAAAACAGTTGTGTTTTCTCATTATTGCAGGTTGTTGACTTTCTAAAAAATGGTATAGTGAGGAGTCAAACTCCTACTACATCTCAGTGTGCTGAAGCACGGATGCGAACCGCTAGGTCATGGCCAAATTTTTGCTCACATCTGTAACTTAAGCTTTTGAAATGCAGAAGAATAAAAAGCTATTTAATTTTATCCTGTCCTTCTCTCCAACACTCACAATCACAATACAGAAGTATTCATGCACAACACTATAAAATATTAACAATGCAATTTACCTTCCATCTGCGCTTCAGTCTGCATCTTTGATTTGTTGCCATTACACTTTGTTCCTTTTTTTGTCTACCTATCAAAGACACGCAGAGGAAGTTCTAAGAACACTGCACTGTCCTGTTTCATAAGGATCCCATTTAATCTCATTTTCAGAGGCCTTTTTTATAGGACAGAAAACGGCAGTCCCATATTTTTTTCCCATCGTTAAATCAAAATATAACACCATTTAAGTGTAAAAAAGTGTATAACCTACCCATATTTTTCAGCAGAATATCTCTAGTTCACTAGTTCAAAAAGTACCAATGTACTTTTTCGTAAGTGTAGCGCAACAAATGCTGTTTGTGTCACATTTCATTGCACCGTAGCCACTGTATTTTTTTATTTCTCACCATTCACACCTCAAAAAACTGGCATGAGTTAGACTTTTTAGCTGAACTAATTGAAGCTACACAGCATTTAGACCAAGAATCGTAACGGCTATTCCAACCGTCTCATTAAGTTTGTCAGCAAAGGTGTGAGGAGAAGTATTACACTCAACATTAATCTACAGGATAATAAGGACTGGGAAGATTATTAAAGCACTGAAGAACAGTCAAAATTCTGCTGAAATCATTTAAGAAGGACTGAAAAAAGAGGCGCATGCCTTCTAGGTTAATTCTTTGAAAGGAATACCCTGTCTATAAAAAAAAGCCCTTTGAACAGAATATGTCTTTGAAAATGGTTTAGGAAACTTTTTCTGTCTTTTCAGTTATGTTTCCTTGAAGGGTTTTCAATGAAGCACCTAGGAGCAAAATAAATAAATAAATTTCCTTCTTTCATTTCCAAACCAACATTTTCAAATGCTTGATCTCCCATTATTGAGCTGTAATGAAGGATGAGTTCATGGTTACATTCAGTGGGCCCATAGCAAACAATCATCCATTTTAGCTCTAAACTAGCAGATTTTGGTGCCACTTTCCAGTATTTCAAGGATTGCAACTTTTCTTCAACTGTCTTTGCAGCAAAGACTGTCATAATTAATGATCAGCATCACACGTTCTGCTGGTTTTAGACCCTAACGGGGAGGTGCTGCAGCCTTTTGTCACCTAAGCAACCTCTTTCTTTTCCCTGAAATTGGTGTCAATCACTGCTAATAGTGGCAGGACACTTCAGTGTCATCCTGTCATCTGTTCTTAGTTTGAGTGAGAACTTATGCGGGAGACACATAATTTTTGCATAATCAAGAAGTAGTCAACTTTGTATTAGTCTTCAAGATGACATACACTATAAATCTGTGCAAAAATGTCTGTAATGATTGCCGTTTTTCTGGGAAGAAACGGAGAGATGGAGAGAAAACAGTTAGCATTGAGAATGGCTTCATTTCAGCACAGTGTTGTTATTGTTAACTAAAACTATTATAGATAATTTGCATTAACTGAAAAATTAAATTAAATTAAATTAAATTAAATTAAATTAAATTAAATTAAATTAAATTAAATTAAATTAAATTAAATTAAATTAAATTAAATTAAATTAAATCAGATAAAAACTTTGAAGGAAAATGAGAAATTAAATTTAAATTACTAAAAAATAAATCAAATAAAAATAAAATAAAAAAAAACAAAGTGAAATATAAATATTGGAAAAATCTAATAAAAAAATATAACATTTAAAACATAATAATAGTAAAAAAAAAAAAAGCTAAATTTAAGCATTAATAAATATTATAAAGGTATATAAATAATACTAAATTTACATTGTTCAATACTAAATTCTATGGTCTGTGAACTGCAAATACTTTAACATCTTCCACTTTTAGTTGTTACTTTATTTAAATACTCAAACACTGACATTTTATTGTTATTTCTATTTATAAAGTATGACTCATTTCCAATGTACACATTTTGTATTGTAGTAGTAGTATTTGTATAATGGTAATTCTATTTAATAATTATCATCTTGTGATGGAAATCAAATGTTGAAAATTCTTAGAATTTATTGCTTTGTCTTGCCAAGGCTAATTTAACTAACAACTTTATGTATCTTAATTATATACAATGGCATAATATTGATAATAATAATAATAATAATAATAATAATAATAATAATAATAATTGACAATTACTTTATAAGAAATGACAAACTTCAGAAAAAGTTTTATATAAATCATTTCATGTCAATCAATAGACATTGTTTATTTAACTTCATGTTTAGATTTTAGTTTCAAATGTGATGATTCATATTTGTATAATGGATTTTCATGGTTTAAGGCTATATGATAGCTTTGTGTGATGAACAGACTGAACATTTGTTATCTATTGCTGTTTTTATAGATATTAATAAAAAATAAAAAACACACATAAAAACATACCAAACAAAAAAAACCACAGTACACTTTCAAATACTCTGTGGCCCTGCCTGCCATTCCAAGGGCTCGTTCATTAGTGATTTTAATTATGCTAAACCTCCAGGTGGATTAAATCTACTCTCTAAAAGCATTACAAGCTTGCTCATTTAGTTTTTGATCATTAAAATGGTGCTTTGCACTCTCTCCCAAGGCAGCTGCTCCTTTCCAGCCTCTCAGCCAAGTAGCATCTCATTTTCTCCATGTCTAAAATGCTAACCACATATAATCAAATATCTTCCAAATCTAACCATACATAATCAAACAACAATAAATGAGAATATGCGGGTGTAGATGCGTGTGGTAATGAAACACTGCATGTCATTGAAAGGCGATATATGCTAATATAATTATGAGGGATTTTTGTTCATTTTGGGAGCTTCTTTTGTTAACTTCTCAGGAAGCATATCCCTAGAGACCCAGTTAGAAGCATGAAAAGAGATATCTAAAGAAATAAAAAAGTGGCTGACAGCTGTATTGTGTCTTTAACAGGCTAAACAATTTGTTGATCTAAATGGGCAGGCAGTGCATCTTTCTCAGATTGGTGGAGCTAACATTCTTGCTTTGAAAGAACTGAAGTATTTGTTGTCTGCATTCTCAAGAGCCTTTCAAATAAAAAGACATCTTGCATGCAGCATTATTAGCATTGCTTGACCAGGGCAGCAGGGTTTATAATAGCACTGTATAATAATTTGTGTCAGTATCAAAGCCAGTCAGCAGATATTAGATGTTTTAAAAAGTTAATAGGAGCAAGACATTTGACCAATCATATTTCACAGTGGGCGGGGCTACTCAACAAAAAACAGAAACTGAAATAATCAATCAACATGCTGCTAGCTTTACATAAGCGGGTGTTTACACAACACCGTTTTCAAGTAAAAGTGGAAAACTTTTGTGACAAATTGTTAATTTATATAACATTTTGGTGGCCTGAAAACACAAACTTTTGAAAGTTTTTGAATGTAAAAAATAGTTTTGTTTGTTGCAACTGGAGGTCAGGTAGTCTATATTAAACTGGCCTGATGAATGTTTGTTGTGTCATCGATCAAACTAAACTAATTAATAAACATAACCCAAATTAATTAGCACATTGACTTTGCAGAGTCTCTTCGCTGCATCTGAGATGACCAATGTGTGACTCACCGTCAGAATGGGGTCAAAACAATGCAATAACAAATGCCTGGCAAACAGTAAAAATTCCCACTGTTTCTAAAAACCGCAGGTGTGCTTGCGCCATCAGTAACGGCAGACGTTTCCACAACAAATCCTCTCTCACTGAAGCGGCTGACCTGCTGTGTCCACACAGAAACAAAGACAGCTTCATCACTTAACTTTAAACTAACCAATCACCAAATAGTGATAAATGAAGGGATAGATGCTTCTGTATTACTACAGAGTGGGCAGTTTTTACCAAATACTAAAGTTAAGAATCTCACAATCAAGTTTCTATCAATCATTGTTTTATCCCTCCTTTGTAAATTCCAAAATAAAAAAAAATAAAATAAAAAAATAAAATAAAATAAAATAAAATAAAATAAAATAAAATAATTTTTTAAGAAAAAATAAAATAAAATTATGAAAATACTTATAAAATGCCCTACATAACCACATGTACTTTAGAAGACAGTTAAAAAGCAAAGCAAAACAACATTTAGTAAGATCTCCATTTTGAATCTGAAAAGTAAAAATGTCCTTATGGGTCTTCTTTTCTTTTTGCCAGTCTATAAAATGAAACAGGGAATATTTGTTGACAAATCGTCATCCACTTGTGGAAAATCAAACAAAGTGGCCCTCGAAGCCAAACTTCACTTTAATTTTACTTCAAGCGTTTGGACAAAAACAACCAGTCAAATAGCACAATGCCGGGCATTTAAATCAGAGAACATCAAGAGCTGTTTCCATGGAGACGCTAAGCTTGTTTTTAGATCAGAAAGTGTGGAGGGGACAGAAGGTGAGGGTCCTACGAGTGCTGTTGAGTCTTCACACAGAGTGAGCAATAATTAAATTCCCTCATTACAAAGCACTAGAGAGTCAGGTCGCCCGAGCTGCCGAGACCCTCCAGGTAATGCAGACAAATAGCGTGCAGTCAAGCGCATATTCCTGCCATTATGACTGCATTTCCTGAAAAATCCACACTCAGAAATCTAATCTACCAAGCAGATTCATTTTAAGCTGCATGGGAATAGCAATTTGTTACTTAATTTTCAAAGCCACTAAATGGCGACTGCATTTGTTTTTAGCATGCTGTCAAATTTCTATCAAACAACACACACCAACACAAATACTTACAAAGACTGACAAAAATGACAAACAAGAAAAAAGAGAGAGAAATCTTAACAAAATATCTTCAGTTGTAAAATGTAGTTCAAAGATGTACAACATCAAGCTAATTAAAAAATCATGTGGGCAGATGAGCATATTTACTTTTGTCTAATAAGATAATAATACAAGCAGAAGTGATTAATACACAATTTCGATGCGTACCAGAAGTGTAAGGCTGTGTTCGAAATAAAACACACACTCTCTATGTACTTACTTATAATGAATAATTACTTACTGTCTGTTAAAACAAAATCTTCATCACCATAACAAATATAAATGTGTGTAGTATGAATGTACATTTGTCTTGTTGCCATTATCATGTGACCTGCCAGCATCAGTTGCTTTGCTGTCATTCACAAATCCTCTCCTGTGGCCTCATGGGATAGTAAAGTGTTTACTGGATGTGCACTTCAGAATCTCGCCAGAAATAGCAGATCATCAAGTTACTATTTACTGTTTGGATACTATGAATCTGGACTCTTCTTTTCACATACTGTGTAGTAGGAAAGTATGCGATTTCAGATGCAGCCTAAGTCTATGTTTGGAATGAAATATTAACTCACTGAATATTTTGCACTATGTACTCTATTGTGCCTAATGCTTTTCAATCCAGCAAGTGCTGTCAAATTATCCTCATTGAAATAACTGTTATTATTTTACATGTTTAATCCAATTCTGTGCCAAAATTGTGACAGACTTAATTATCTTTTATGTTTTATAATGACATGAGATGTATTACTGCCACCTGCTGGTCTGGAGGACATGGCTCTCACATCAACAAAGAAAATAAAAATTCTGGTCAAGTTGAGCACAATGCATTGTGGGGTACAGTACGGCATGTAGTATGCTATGTTGTTAAGTGCTCACATCAAATATAGTATGTATTTCTTCATAAAAAGTGCAACAGTGTCTTCTGACTTCTTCAGCGCTGTTGATTTTTCCTCAGTGATTTTCTTTAAAATAAGAATTATTATTTAAGAATTATAAGCGAATCAAATAAACCAGCTATAAGGTGAATCACATTATTAACTTTGATATTAAGTGCATAATTACTAGCTTTAATGAGGAAAGGAACTCATGAAGGATTGTAAATTCTGTTTAAAAACAATTCTGTTGTTAAAACAATTATTTAAACAAGTTTATGTAATGTGGCCTAACGGTTAAAAAAAAAAAAAAAACATTAATCAACAACCTTGTAGCTTACAGTAGATCTGTTTTAAAAGCTTCATAAGCTTTATAAGCTAAAGGTCAATAAAATCAATTTCCCTGTGGAGAAAAATTTATAGGGTTTTTACCTCTGGAACCTGACTCTGTTGAAAATTTGCATACTGTGCACAGCGTACATACTATAAACTACAGCACTAGTAAGAGTAGTAAGGGGTTAGTTAGTCAAACGCTCCCAGATGACATGTGTCTCCAGCCATGTGTGAAGATTTCAATGGATTCTGCTGTTCAGGTGAAGGTTAATAGTTTGTTCCGCCACTGAGGGAGTATGAAGGTTTTGAAAGTGACCTTGTCTCATGCTGTGAGGGGGCAATCATCATTCGTTGAGTGGGAGGAAATGGAAATCTGAGTGAAAGTGCTTAGGCAGGAGGGTACAGACCTAGAGGTTGTCCTGTATGCCAGCAACAGAGCTTTGAGTTCTTTTTTAAATAAATGCTGTTCTCTTTATTTTTTATTCATTACTTTTTATTTATTCAAAAACTATTTCCAACATTGGTTATAAAACAACAAATAAAAACTAAATACTAAAGAAAATGATGCAAAAAATCCAGATTAAATAACAAGAAAATTCCATCTTAAAATAAAAAAAAAAAATATATATTTTTTAAGTATATTAAAATAGTAAACCATTTTTTTTTTCAACTTTAATGAGCATAGAATACTTCTTTAAAAACATAAAAAATCTGTCTGATCCCAAACTTTTTAACGGTAGCGTAACTCGAAAGATGTTATAGTTCATGATAAAAATTCAAAGTAAAGTGATTTTTCTATTATTTCTGTTAGAGTATACAAAAAGCAATGTTTTCATCTTACATCTTAAAATTGCTTTTTGATAACAATGCTCAAAATCAAAAAGTCAAATAGAAACTTTTTAATTTTTTGCCTCACTTCTGTAGTTTAAAGGAATAGCTCACCCAAAAATTAAAACTCTTTCATAATTTTCTCAAGTTATCTCAAGTTGTTCTAAACCTGCATGAATCTTTCTTCTGTTGAACACAAAAGAAGAAATTTTGAAGAATGTGTGTAACCAAACAGTTTATGGTCCCCATAAACTTCCATAGTATCGATTTATTTGTTATTTTTATTTTTTCCTCCATACTATGATACTCAATGGCTACTGTCAACTGCTTGGTTACCAACATTCTTCAAAATATCTTCTTTTGTTTTCAACAGAAAAAAAGATTCATACAGGTTTGGAACAATTTGAAGATACGTAAATGATGACAGAATTTAAAAATGTATGTATCAGAATGTGCTAATTTCATTTTTGACACCATATAACATCTCAAGAACAATATAAGCATTTGCAGTTTATCACTGAGGGTGTGAAATAATGGGTTAATAAGTACTTTATGTTGTTTAGAATTAGAGAAATTGCTAATCCATCTGTTTAGACACACTTTCTTTATCAGAGACACTATTTCAAAGAAGCCAAGCTGAGATCATTAATGCAATTTTACTCTTGAATGGCACAATTGGAAGTTATTTCTTCTTTTCCTAGCTGCACACGCTTTAATGATGTAGGTTTTCTTAACAAGGCTGCTGTGCCGTTGGCTTTTACGGCATTTGGATAATGAAAAGGCCGAATCGCAGTATGTACGGCTTTATAGGGCTCTGAATAAACACAGATTTCGCAAATGGGAGCTGCAAAAAAACTTGAAAATTACCCACTGGCAAACACAAAGGGGGAAAATGCCTCAAGCCACAAATCTGCGCTCCCGCTGTCAGCCGTTATTGTACCTGCACACAGACAACACGTGAGCGGACACAATGATACAGAAAAGCCCTGCTGAGTTTTACAAAACTGACAAGCCTTGTAGGAGCCGTGAGTGAAAGCTTGCTGAACACACATGTTAGATTTACCTGAATTTCGAGCGTAGGCAAACCTGCTCTCTAATCTAACAGGAGCTCTTGGGACTTCATTCTGCACGCGTCCTTGGTGCTGCATCTCCAACAGCTGCTACCTGGGAAAATAGGGCACCTGAACAAGAGACGCTATGAATGTTTGTACTAGGATGATTTCTGACTCTCTACTACAGCATCATTAAAATTATACTGTACATATTTATGGGATTTAAGCCATGCAACGCAAGCACTTAATTGTAAAATGGATCACTTTGGTTGATTGGCCAGATAGAGTCTTATGTTTAATAAAACATAAATATGATGAAAAATTTATATAAATTAACATTTTTGTGAATAATTAGTATACGCATTAGCATATGAAGATTTCAGATGCAAAAACCTCTAAGTCCATCTGAGCATTTATTTCTTTAAAATTACCATTTTCATCAGGCTCCAATGTTTAGTTTCAGTAATTTCACTTAAAGGCAAAGAAAAGGTTATTAGTCAGTTATTAAATGCCTTATTATATATATATATATATATATATATAGATATATATATATATATATATATATATATACAAACATGCCTGATAAAAATGGTCATTAGAGGTTTCAGAGGGTTTTGCATGTTCATATGTAATTGTTTCCAGTTAAAATTTTACTACTACATTAAAATAAAAAAAAACACTTAAAAAAGTGAGAAAAATGGTGTCCATGCAAGAAGGTTTTATCTTTATTATGATACTTTCACACCTCGGAAACATTACTAAATCAATACTTTAGGCTGAAAATTGTCTGTCATAGCATAACTCTAACTGGTTAGGAAAAGCTATTTTTGATTAGCCAACACCAGATATCATAACACATGCATTTCGCTCAGGCATAGCATAGCACAGCACCCGTATATGTGATTTTATATACAGGCCCTTAGCAAACAAAGTATTAATGTTTCAGAAACCGCATCTAAATGCATAGGAAATAAAATGCAACTCAATTAAAATCTGCAGTAATTAAATATATATTATAAGATATATATATAGTCTTTGGCAGAATAGACCTGCTACGCTCCTGCTGCTGTGGCAGAGCAAGTACTGAGACTTGCTACTGCCGATACATCCACAATGTATCCACAGGGGCAGATGTGGACTAATGGTAAGAGGGTTGGACTTGTAACCCGAAGGTCGCAGGTTCGAGTCTTGGTGCTGGCAGGAGTTGTGGGGGAATGAATGAACAGCACTCTCTTCCACTCTCAATACTCATGGCTGAAGTGCCCTTGAGCAAGGTACTGAACCTGCAGTTACCCCCCAGGCACTGGATATATAGCTGCCCACTGCTCCAGGAGTGTGTTCACTACTCACTGCTGTGCACGTGGGTGGGTAAAATGCAGAGCACCAATTCCGAATATGGGTCACCATACTAGGCAAAATGTCAATACTTTTACTTTTTTTTTTCACTTTTTTTCCACAACGTGCTGCTGTGAGCATGTAAGAAATACTGCTGCTGCAAGCCTGCTAATATAACATACATGAAATAACCCCATAAAGGATACTTGAATCACCTCATAGCAGATCTATACAGGTGGAGCTGGGGAAGGTGGAGGGTTTCAGAAGCGTGCTGCAAAACTGCTACAGAAAGCGATAGACATATTTTTGAATGTTGAGCAGCGAGCTCATTGGCTACCGATACAGGAGTGAACCAATCAGCTGTGCCATGTAATAATGATGTCATTAAGTCAAATTTAGTTAGACCTATCAGACTGCGACATCTAGAGTTTCATGCCAGAACTCTGTATTAATATACTTAATATATACTCATATACTTAAATTCCATACAACGAGTGCAAATGACTTTACTTTTCTTAAACCAATTATTCAATTTGGTAAAGGTCTTAAAGAACATATTCAACAAATCACGTTAAAGCTTTCTTACCACACAACCTAGTGTCACGTTCATCAGTTGCATTTATTTACATGCCAAATAGACATATCTTTTTTAACAAGTAGGTAGTAGGGGAAACAAGGCAGTTTAAGTCCATACTGATTGCTTTAACAGCATCTATTTGGAAGTCTGGTGACTGATCATTAAATCTAAAGCAAATAAAGGCTGGTACACAGATTCAAACACAAAGGGCATTGCTTCCTTCATTATCTGACTCTCACAGTGTAACAACACAGTCCATTAATCACCAGCAAACCCAACAGCACTACTCCGCCATTCTCTTCTCAGTAGGGGTAGCAACTGAAGCGCCGGCATCTCTTTTTGACTGACCACCATAGTTAGCTTGTCTGGACAATGTTCAAAGGTGAACTCTGAAAGAGAGACTGCTTTTGTGTGATTGCCGTGGAACTGCGGCAAATTTAATTAAATTGCCGGGAAATGAGCACAGGAGACTTTTTCAAACAGTAATTGTTTCTAGGCTGATGTCTGTAAAAGGGCATTTGAATGGGTCCTCTGTGATAAAACTCATGCATCCGGATGCCAAATAATTCATGTAGGGACGAGGGAGCTCTGATGTAGTCATATATAGACAATGACACGTACACATGAAACTATAAACTGGATTAAATCAGAGTGAATTCACTGGAATTTTTTATTGAACAGAATTTCCACCTAAAAAGTTAGAGTGGTTTACAAAAAAAAAATCAAATGATAATATCTGCTTCTGTAAGACTATTTTAGTTAAAAATAGGCAACAAAATTCTTAGTTTCACATTTGAGAAACCAAAGAAGGAAGCCATGGCTTTATTTAAAATAGTTTTTTATTGCCAAAACTTGTGTATGTGGCCAATAATTTGATGCAAAAAATGTCAAACAACAGATTTTCAAAAGGTCAGTTCCTTCACATAGTCTCATAAAGCTTAATAAACTTACTCTCATTAAACTTAAAAATGTAGGCAATTTGGCTTAGAATTTTCTTCAGTTGGCAGGAGAACAAGATCAAGATTTTTTTTATTCAGACAGCTATAAAAATTAGATTAGCACCTGTAAATGCTGATTAGTACAAGGTCTCTATGTAAAACATTTACCGGCTGAATAGGGTTTTATACTATATTTGTGGAGTAAAGTCGCTTCTTCTAATGGTTCTTTGAACAACTTTTCCGTCAGATGAAACCGAATCATTCCTCCACCCTAACAAACGCAAACACCCCAGATGTAAAGGTTATTTCTGTTGGTGTGATAAATAAAATAACACCTGGTCCAGAGAAAACTGGATGCTGGGTGCAAACATGAGCACAGAAAAACAATTCCCTAGTGCACAAGCCTCTACCCCATTCAGACAAAGCAAAAAAGCAAAGGTTGCTTCCTCAACTGACTTCTCTTAAAAACTGAAAGCTTAGAAGAATTCCCTTTTGAAGAAAGGTTAAGCGTGATATGTGACGGTAAGACCGAAATGAAAATGTTGACTCGTTTTCTACCTTCTGGATTTACAATTTTTTAGCAATTACAAATTATTTACTTATTATTATTATTATTATTTTATGAAATGAATATGATAAGACATACATTAAAAATATAATGAAATTAACTAAATTACTGACACTTCATTGTTAAATGTACTGGTAGTTTAATTTAAATAGTTTAATTTCATCAGCCAAAGTGTGTTATCTCTTCGAAAGATATTGTTTTTGTTTTGAAGTACTAAACAGCAATTAAATCAGATATTTATGAGCAGAATTGTACGGAGCCCCTAAAGTGAAGTGAAGTGAAGTGAAGTGAAGTGAAGTGAAGTGAAGTGACGAAGTAAAGTGAAGGGACACTGTCAGAAAAAAAAATGGGGAGGGGAGGCCACAAAATCCACACACATTTTCTCTGTTGTCTGTATTTCCATTTGTAGAGTCAATAGCAATAATTTAATAGGCTGTTTTCCATACCAATCTATTATTGTGGCATCATATATTTCAGATTTACCTGACTAAAGAACATGTAAAAATTGGCTTGTCATTTTTATGTTAATCAGACTCTGTGTGAACTATGCAGAAATGTTCTGCAAATATGGCTCACAAATGCAGCAAACAATCTCATAAGTCAGAAAGAAAATCAGACCTTGTACACTAAAAATGTAGTACCTTTGAATGTCACATGATCAATGAATATAACTTACTGATAAGTGCACTACTTTTGTTAAAGACTCCACCCTTATTTGAACTCAAAGTGCAGAAGCGCATTATTGGGAAAACAAGCCTGTGTTGGTCTTGAAGATGGAATGAGTGTCAGCTCGGTGCAGACAGGTCGTTTCCCACCCATGCGGGAAGCCCCCTGTGCACAGTAAGTCTTCTGTCCCCGGGCAGATATGGATGCTAACGCCAGTCTCTGCTGCTGTTGCTCATCTGCTTCTCAGAGAGTTTGGCTGAGTCAGCGCCCCATTCAGCATCACACCCTCCATGTGGGCCCTTCCATTTGCATTTCCACTATTCATTTTGTATATACTAGCCTATTCCCGTCTGTGGTAGGGGACAGAGAGGGTAGCTTGCCTGACCAGCTCAATTCTTGCATCAGTATTTGCTTCATTTTTACACTTCAAAATAAGCTTGCTAACAAAGTCCTTTTAAAAAACACGGACTTTTGACAGTTGCCATAGAGTCTGGTACAGTTTGCTGCTTTGCCAAGAAATGCCCACTTAGAAAGGAGAGGTCTGTCTGACCAACATGGAAAGTGTCCAACCACAAAAACACAGAAGTGTCATTCTGTGACCAGCTGTACAGAAATCACTGAAGAATATTCTAATGATTTCTCAGATGTACCTCAAAAAACAAAACAAATATACTGCTTTTTTCCTGTGGATATATACAGTATGTGCATTAAACAAAATCTTAAAGTTGTGATGAAATTAGAGTTGCGACATGTGCACGTACATCCAAGTACAAAAAAAAAAAGAAATAGTGGCTGTTGCAATCAAAAAATTAATGCAAACTTGCAGTCGATTATGGATGAGCGAGGTTTATGTAGACAAAAAAAAAAAAAAAAAAGCTTTACATAATGTTTAATTAGATGAGTGGCTAGCAATTGAAAACAAGAAAACAATAACTGTAAATCACTCTCCAAAGCCTCACCTCCTCCAAAACACATGACCGTGCACCAGCAGACCAGAGACTAACCATAATAACACAATAATAATGCCTTCTATTCTCGCTTGGTCTGCAATAGCGTAATGGACCATGCTGATGATGTATCATGTCTGCAAACTGGTTGCAAATACATATGTTGACAGGCAGGTAAGACAACCTATCATAGCCCTCGGACCGAGGGATATGATTGAACAAACATTTTATAGTCTCACGCCTTCCACAAATTATAGAAATACACAGAAATACATTTAGACCACTTAAAAGGATAGTTCTCCCAAAAATGAAAGTTCTGTCATTAATTACTCACCCTCATGTCGTTCCAAACCCACAAGACTTTCGTTCCTCTTCAGAACACAAATTAAGATATTTTTGATGAAATCCGAGAGCTTTCTGACCCTCCATAGACAGCAATGCAACTACCACGTTCAATGTCCAGAAAGGTCGTAAGGACATTGTTAAAACAGTCCATTTGACATCAATGGTTCAACCGTAATGAAGCTATGACAATACTTTTTGTGTGCAAAGAAAACAAAAATATTTACTTTATTCATCAACTTCTTCTATTCCGTGTCAGTCTTTGACGTGCGTTCACGGGAGTAGATGAAGAAAGCAATACAGGTTTGAAACAACATGGTGAGGAAATTACAGAATTGAGCAAATGGTAAGCAAATGACAGAAGTTTCACTTTGGAGTGAACTATCCCTTTAAGAAAGGTTTACAATAACTGCAGTAACTGTGAAATCTTGAAGGAAAATGATAGTTACCACAGTGAATTTTATGTTGGAAAAAGTCTTGAGTAAGCAGTTACCTAAAATCCCCTCTCGCGTTGTCATAAAACGGCATGAACTGCTACTACTGATGCCTTTATGCATTAGGGACAGGCTCACATGACGAAAGCCTTGTGTCCTCTTGTCATCCCGGATGCAGACATTGGGTACAGATTTGGCTCAGATCCAAGACCCACACTTCACATCCATTCTGTCTCATTCTCAACTATTTCTATGGCGACAGAAAGAGAGAGAAATGCTCGGAATATGAAGCCAGGCAGAAGTAATAAACTTCCTCAACTTTTAGAGCTCTATAAACTATTCCATCTGCCAAAACATGTAAAAACTGTTTGACAATTTTGGGGAGCGCATAGAGGAGTGGGGTAAGATGTGTCAGCTGCATCACTCTTTTAGTGTATCGCATGCTGCCTACTTTTGTCATTACCATATATTTACCATGGTCTCATTAATATGCACATGATAAAAGTGATGAGCAGTTTTATGCTAAAAACATTTAAAAGTAAAATGAGTATTTTAAAGCTATATCCCACTTTCTAGAGTGTGTTATAGTTGTTTATCAGCATGGCATGCTGAAGGTACGAGGCCACTGGTAGTCTCAGTGCTCCTGTAAGATCACAAAAACACTCATGAGAGAGTCATATAGCTTTTACACAACAGTTAAACGAGTAGGAAAATCTAAGACGTAACCTACAAACTACACAATTGTGTGGGGAAATACCTTTATGATGTAGCTCAAAAGGCTAAGCCATTGTTCGGAGTCGTGCACATTAGAATGATGGGTCGGTTATGAAAAGTTAGTGAGGTAGCCTAACACCTCATTCACACAGACACAGGGCATCGGCGTCAATGCCATCGCATTGCATTGGGTCTGTTGCTTGCGGCAGAAGTTGAAAACTTTTCTACTTTTCAATTGCCAATGCAGGCGTCATCCAATCAAATTGCCTTATGTAAATACGCTGGTGCAGACACTAGCCACTCACGTTCATGCAACACCACTAATGTGATTGGCTGTTGTCATTATGACGGTCGCGTCAGCACCAAGCTTCAGAAACGCCCTCCATCAAGCGTCGATTGTAAATGAACTGTAACAAGTTGTCAGCAAGACATTGCTTTTATAAAAAAGTTATATAAACTGTTAAGTTACATTTTAGATACAATTTTGTCAGTTCTTTCATCTGTCGTTGATCCTCCAATGAAAACTTATAACTTATAACAAACAGTTGACTGAACGATTATTCAAATGATTTGCTCATAAAATGTCTCATTTTTTAGCAAATTGGTTGAATCAGCGATTTAATAAAATAGCCATAAACTTGGTTATATCCAGTATAGGATACTCTCTTAGTTCCGTCATACTGTATATTTAAATGGAATAAATAGTAAAAAGTGATATTATGAATTCAGTCGCTTGTTTCGTTCCTGAATGAATCAGTACGTCATTGAACGAATCGGTTGAATGAATCATTATTCAATGATTCATGATTTCGTGACTCACTAATAAAGCCAGTCACTTATTTTATGAACAAATCAGTTAAATAAAATATGCAACTACTCACTAGGATCTTATTTGTTTAATTTCGTGTCATTTTTAATGATTCTGTTGAAAATAATGATTTTATGAGTCGCTCATAAAGCCAATGACTTGTTTCTTTCTTAAATGAATCCTCATTTTTTAAACTAAAATACTAAATGCAATATTGTGAAGCATAGCCTATGCTTCAGGGAAAGACGTGCCATGGCTTTGCATTTCAATGTGTCACTGGGCTAGATCATATTTGAGATGACATATTTCTATGGTCCTGACACTTTCTTTTAAATACAGTTCTTAGCAGACATCATAAACAGATGTGATATTTTTACATCTAATAATGCCTCTTTATCTCATTACTCCTAATTAAAAAGTGGCACAAGTCCCCTATTGTCTAGCAATTTGCCAGTCACAGCACATTTCAAATGAATTTCAACAAGAAGACCCTCCTAGAATCCATGTTGATTTTTGACAAGAACATCGCTCAGAGTGTTTACCGTCTGTTTACACTTTTGGGAAATCACAGTCTTCATATCTACTGCCTCAGCAAACAGCGGGCAATGTTTATTAATGTTGTCCGCATGATTTAAGGGTGCAGAGCATTTCATGTGAGTAATAACTTTTGGGTACCTAAATGTCTTGGCCACAGCTGTATTCATTAGAGTGTACCCAGATTGATTACTTTTAATGAATGAGCAACCACTGTACAATCAGGTAAGGGCTTTTGGGTGTGATACTGACATCAAAAGAAATGTTTGTTTCAGGTTTCCATTTCATACTTGCAACAGAGTTTGCTCATGCATACACTATAACTAATAATCGATGTTGGGGTATTATAAACAATAGAGCGAAACGGATATGCTATGATAAAGCAGAACCTCTAATCTGCATGGTAAGATGTTTTTTTTTTAAATATGAGAATGCAAATAGCTTAAAACCTTCTCATATGACTTCAACACCCAGTTTGATTTTTGGCTCACAGGTAGAAGAGAGGGTAAAATGTGTTCCACGGAAGAAAGACAGTGTTTTGTACTCGTAATTGTAAAATCATTTCCATTCTTCTCCTGACATTAGTTGCCTACCTAACATATCCCAGTGCCCACCCCAAGATGGCATCCACTATCGCAAATGGTGTGGATCCATTATCCGAGCTGCTTTACAACACCGACTACACCTACACAAGCGATACAGCCTCCCTTGGCTACATATAATTGATAAGGCTCTTGTGAAAGAAACCTAGCGACAAGATGAAGATCAGGCTGAAGGAAATTGATTGAGCTCATAAATCCTGTCCAGAGCAGCACCATATTTTATTAGCGCTACGCTAGAGGAGTGGGATCCTGCTGCGATTTAAAAAACGGTGATTCGGTATGTGTGTGTGTATGTGTGTGCGTCATGCCTCTGATTCTGATTGTCTGCATCTCTAGGGACGTATTTTACACAGATATTAGACATTTGCTTATTTCCCCATGAATAATGGAATTACATTCACTGATTTTTAATGGAAAAATATGATACATATGCGACATTATCAAAAACTACAAAAGAATCTCTTAAAACACAACAGCTTTATGTTATAATCATATTGCCCTTAACCCCCCCCCCCCCCCAACAATTGGTTCAAAGGGACCTTTTTTAATCCTGGCATCATCTGTCTGTCTGTAATCTAGCACTTGACTACACACTCCAAGAGATCAGGGTTGTGCGCAGAACAATAAAAAACATGGAGCTGAACAGATGTGGGTTTCTTGCTGGAGGGATATGCAGCATATAAACAATAGTAATATCGTGAAACAAACTGTCTGTGTTAAAAGCTGGGAGATTTCTGTGAGGATCACCTGAGCTCAAAAAATGTGGCATCCCAATTGAATTAATGACCCATCGCTGAAGCAGAACTCCTGCTCTGAACCCTTTTAGTAGCTTTCAGGAAATGGATGAGTCCAGTAGGTTTTAATATTTAGGTTACCTCACGGCTCACTGCATTCGATCTTATAAGCATAATGAGATTGTCCCAGCTTGCAAGACAACTAAGTATTCATGGAGAAATATGTCGAGGGAGATGCATGGATGGAGAAACGTAATGGACAGAATTGGTGTGCAAGATTGAGAAAAACAATCTCAGCTGTAAGACAAATTCGAATCAGTATGCAAGATGTGTTTTTGTTTGTACTAGACACATAGAAGGTTTGATATTGAGTTTCTAGCTATTTATTACAACTTGCTGTTCTGCAAGATTGAGAAAAACATGACTTAAGGATTGCAATATAGGCCTATATTGAAATTGTGATAGGACATATATCAGCGGGCTCACTGCAGAGACATGAACTATGATTTTCTATGATAGTCGGTTGAAGGTGGTATTAGAGGGAGGGACATTTATATTCTAGAGAGCATTTTGATTGGTCAGAAATTTATGGTGCAGGATGAGTCATCAATGTTTTTGGTCCATTTTCTTTGGAAAGAATGTCTTAATTTTCAATTTAACAAGTAAACTGCATGTTGGTTTGGCTTGGACAATATATATATATATATATATATATGATATATATATATATAGATATATTATATATATATATATCTAGATAGGGGTTCTCAAATTAAATCTTGGGATTCCCCAAAAAAGAGAGATACTTTTACTTGTATCATTAACCTTCTTAAAGGGATAGTTTTCTTTTCTCCCAAAAATGAATCATAACAGTTGACAGTAGCCATTGTGCGACTTGATGTGTGACTCAGAGGCGATGAGAGAACGATGCCGTTTGCTTTCAGGTGGCATTAGAGTGTGGCAATATTTTGCCTCATATCTCGTATATTCAGATCTTATTAGAGTCAAGCATCTATTCCCTCAACGATGATCCATTTTTAAAGCAGAAAATAGCGTTAGTGTAGTGCTATGGGAAATTGGCTGTTTATAAGTATGTATTATTTCTAACTGGTACTAAGCCCACTTTTCACTACTTTTTTGAACAACGAGCATGCAAAATGATAAAAAATAGCTTGTCTATATAATTCTATAATATATATATATAGATCAAAAACAAAAAAACATTACTACATCAAAAAATACAGAAAAAAAATCAATAATGCTAAAAAATACTACAAAAAAAAAAAAAAAAATACAGAAAAACAGAAATACTGTGAAATATTATGACAATATAAAATAACAGTTTTCTATTTTAATATACTTTAAAAAAATAATTTATTCCTGTGATGATGCAGCTTGAATTTTCAGCATCATTACTCCAGCCTTCAGTGTAATGCATGTAAACATCCAGTCTATCATGATGATCATTTAGAAATCATTCTAATATTCTGATTTATTATGAGTGCTGGAAACAGTTCTTGCTGTCTAATATATTTGATGAATAAAAGGTTAAAAAGAACTGCATTTATTCAAAATAAAAAAAACATTTCTAATAATATATATTCTAATAATATATTTTCTTTTACTATCACTTTTTATCAATTTAACACATCCTTGCTGAATAAAAGTATTGATTTTATTTAAAAAAAAAAAGAAAAAAAAATTACAATGTCTTAATTTTTCAATTCAACAAGTAAAAACTGCATGTTGGTCTGGATTGGTTTAAAAAAAAAAAAAAATAATAATATATATAATATATATATATATATATAGTATATATATATATATATATATATATATATAGAATAGGGGTTCTCAAATTAAAGTCTTGGGATTCCACAAAAAAAGAGATACTTTTACTTGTATCATTAACCTTCCTTAAAGGGATAGTTTTCCCAAAAATGAATCATACAGTTGACAGTAGCCATTGTGCGACTTGATGTGTGACTCAGAGGCGATGAGAGACGATGCCGTGTGCTTTCAGGTGCATTAGAGTGTGGCAATATTTTGCCTCTTATTCGTATATTCAGATCTTATTAGAGTCAAGCATCTATTCCCATCAAATGATGATCCATTTTTAAAGCAGATAAATATGTGTAGTGTAGTGCTATGAGAAATTTGGCTGTTTATGGGATATTATTATTTCTAACTGGCTACTAAGCCAATTTTCACTACTTTTTTGAACAAGAGCATGCAAAATGATAAAAATATGCTTGTCTATATATATATATATACATATATATATATATAGATATATATATATATATATATATATATATATATATATATTGCATATGTTCTTTCTGGTCCTCAAATCTGATTGACTGACAGCCTTGCAGCAGTGCAATATTCTAGGGATAACAGATCTCTAATCTTTCACTGTTTGTATCACTCTGCTTGCATTATTTCTCATAGCGAGTGTCATGGCAGATGCCCAAATCCACTATAATGTTATAAATAATAATGTTTTTGTGTCACAGAATGAAGTTTTAACAGTTGTTTAGATCACAATGTATTTGTTGATACTTTTTTTAAATAAAGATCTATTTGAAAATTTGCTTCAGCGTTTTCAGAGATGTGAGCTCCGGGGCGTCAGCAGCCATTCAGTGCTCATGAACCCACTGAGAGCAGCCTTACCTCGGCCAGATCTTCTGGAATCTTACTGCTGGCTATGATGTCTCTATAGAGGTTCATGATGAGATATAATTTGTTTTGGGTAAAAAAATGGGCAGTTTTTGGTCTCATTAATCTATTATTTGTTCCAGAGCAAATAGTTCTGGCTGAAAACAAAGTCTCATAACATTATATTTTCTATAACTTCAATGCTGTATATCAGAGCGCTACCTTTGTACTTTTAAATACATTGCCTAGTGACTTTTATGATGGCAGTTCAAATAAAGTTAAATATTGTTATTCAATAAAAATTTTTATATTTAATAGCAGTATTTAATAATTGTTTCAGTATTGAGAAACAATGTTTGTGTGCGTGTGGGTGTGTTTGTGATGGTGATTTTAGTTACACTGCTGTGTGAGTCAGCAGTAAAGACTTTGATATTGAAAGAGACTGAAACAGGGTTGTAAACAAGGTAGTTATTTTTACTATAAAACACACCTTTATTGTAAATATGAGATTGAGCTGAAGAATGAATGCTGTATCAGATGCAGGTAATCATACTCACTCAGTCCATCTCTCTCATAATATGCTGCTCCACAAAATAAAAAATAAAAAAAGAGTTTTTAAAACACTAATACAAACTGCTTTTAATGAAGCAGCTCAAAGTTCCTCCGTTACTACTTCTAAAGTAACGTTTTCATATTAGTAATGGAGGCTAGGACTGTGCTGTTAAACTGTCAAACTAAGATTTGAATCCATGGTGGAAGTAGGTAGCTTTGCACAAAAGAGGCTTTTTAAAGACACTCCGTTGCTGAGGCTCTTTTTTTTTTATACACTTGTGCAGTCGAACTGTTGTATAAATGAAAGCATGAAAGCGGACTAAATGAAAGTATGTCCTCCAAGCCTTGCTGTTTCTTTTTAATTAGACCTGAAATGTCGTGGATTAATTTGTACCTCAGTTAATAAGAGTTCAAATGAATTTTGCACAAATTACTTCTTGGAAGGCCACACAAGCAGCCTTTCAAGATTAGCCATCAATATGACTGAGACATACAGTATGATAGCGAAGCACCCAAGATGTTTTACAGATCTCATGATTGAAAGACACCGAGCAGAGAGGTTCAGGAATGAGTGATGTCGATCTCCATGGAAAAGAACATCAAGGCGAACTTGGCAAGAAGCCAGAGTTTAAATATGAAAAAGCATGTAATGAGTCTCAGAGGAGCTGCTCTCAAGCTCTGGAGAAAACATGGCAGGAGATCGAGGCCGACACAAGGAAAGGAAAGGATATTCAGGCGGAAAAAAGGGATCAAGGTCTCTGTAACATCTTCCCCGAGGCTGTACCTCCACTGAGAAAGTGTCATGAAGAGCGAGGGCGAGCGGGAGGTGTGGTGCTCTGATGGGCTGACAGATAAAGACTGAGTGACTTCATCTACACATGGGATAATCTCACACACTGTGTGTCGAACCCTGGATTTGAGGCATTATATCTCCCAAAATACTGGCACTGAACTGCTACTGTGCATCTAGATTAGATATGAACAAGGGTCTTGTGTTGAAGCACTCACTTTATCAAATACATGTGTATGTGAATAGAGGAATCAAGTGCTTTAATAAAGAATTCATTCCTTTAGTGCTTTCAGCTTTCATAGTTTTGATTCGTTGGCTTATATCCTCATATCTCGACTGCTTAATAAAAAATACATTACCTTTGATATATATTCAAGGTTGTGCTGTATAAATTCACACACACACACACACACACACACACACACACACACACACACACACACACGCACACACGCACGCACACGCACGCACGCACACACACACACACCACACACACACACACACACACATACCTGTATAATACCAAAATAAATACAATAATTTTCTCATTCTTCTTCTTCTTCTTCTTATATCATTTTAATTGTATCATGTTTTTATTTTATTTTTAGAAAATGTTTTTCCATATATTATATGAGATAAATAAATACATAAAACACTATAATACCCAAATAAATACTAGAATTTTCTTATGATGCTTATATAATAATAATAATAATAATACGTTTTCAAGTTTTCAATAATAGCATTATTATTATTTATTATTATTATTATTATTGTTATATCATTTTAATTGTATCATGTTTTTATTTTATTTTTAGATGTTTTCCCATATATTATATGAGATAAATAAATAAATAAAATACTATAATACCCAAATAAATACTATAATTTTATAATGATTTTATATAATCAAAGGAGCTGTAGTGGAGTGTGCATGGAGTTTCAAGTTCCTTGGCATCCACATGTCTTATGACCTTACCTGGTCCCTAAACACCTCCACCCTCGTCAAAAAGACACAGCATTGCCTTTACTTCTTACAGAGCCTTAAGAAAGTTCACCTGAGTCCCAGGATCCTTGTGGAATTCTACCACTGTACCAATGAGAGCATACTCACAAACTGCATCTCAGTGTGGTACAGCAATTTCTCCACATCTGATCACAAAGCACTCCAGCGGGTGGTAAAACTGCTCAACGGATCACCGGCACCCAGTTAACTACCATTGAGAACATTTATCACAAGCGCTGCCTGGGCAGGGCAAGGAACATCATAAAGGATGCCTCACACCCTAACCATGGATTTTTTACCTTCCTTCCATACGGCAGACCTTACAGGAGCCTACACTCTTGCACTAGTAGGCTCAGGAAGAGCTTCTTCACTGAGGCTGTGACCCTTCTGAACTCCACACCACCAATCTAACCTGCAGCTGCTCTCTGACTGCTTTGATCACAGTACTTTACAGACATGTATTTGCAATACTCATATTTTGCACTTAATGTACATTATTCAAGCTATTACACTGTAATCTGTCTAATGCTGTTACTGTTACTTTAAATAAATAATAAATAAATATTATTGCACTACTGATATTTTGCCTAGAATACATTGTTTAACAATACTATTGTACACACAACCAACTGTATTTATTGCCACTGTTCTTACGTTGCTGCTGTTCATAATATAAATATAACCCTATATTGCACTCCTATTTATATTCTGTACATACTCTGCTTAATACTGTATAAAGCAACTCCACTGTACATACTGTAAATCATAGCTTCACTTACTCTGCACTTATCTTTATATAAAACACTATATTCTTGCACTTCTGGTTAGATGATAACTGCACTTCATTAGCTCTGTTTTTGTACTCTGCATAAGTCATGGCCTAGTGGTTAGAGAGTTTGACTCCTAACTCTAAGGTTGTGGGTTTGAGTCTCAGGCCAGCAATACCATGACTGAGGTGCCCTTGAGCAAGACACAAACGCCCAACTGCTCCCCGGGTGCCGCAGCATAAATGGCTGTCCACTGCTCCGGGCGTGTGTGTAATAATCTAATAATAATAATACATTTTAATAATACAATTATTATTATATCATTTTAATTATATCATGTTTTTATTTTTTATAACATATTTTTCCATATATTATATGAGATTCAACATGATTTATGTAATATAATTACATAATACATTATTAATACAATTTAAGTTTAAATGACGTAAATGATTCAGCTTAAACTTTTTTTTTTAAATCTCTTTTGTGTGTGTTCTACCAAAACACACCATATGTGTTCTTAACACAATTACATGTATAAATTACCATTTTCATTCCTAGGTGAACTATTCTTTTAAATACAATATTAATATTTAGGTAACTGCAATGAGAAATTGAGGGTGACATTAGTATTGCTGGGATCTCCTTCTTGCATACGTCACCAAACCTTCGCCTTCACATGTCTCTTACCTTTCAACCTTTTTCTTCTACCCTCTGTTGCTGGTCTTATTCCTCTCTGCCCGACATGCACACAGACACACACATATATCCACGTGTGCAACAATGCTATCAGCCATTCCAGGCACGCAGGCCTCAGCACAATGTAAATTATTCAGCTGGGCTTGCTGGAGGCTGCAAGCGAATCATAAATCGAGACAACCTGGGACCATTTCGATGGGTGACCATGGTTAAACGAAGCTAAACATCAATACAGAAAACCCTCACAACCCTAATGCCATCAAAAAGGATCAAATCAAACCATTCACACTAGCACAAATCTCACTATAAATGTTTGGCCATCAGTTCTCCAGACCAGTGGTGCACCTATCTTTTGTGGATTGCAGGTCTTGGCAGGGCTTCAAAGGTTAAACAAAATTTTATGGATGCAAACCAACCCCAAGCCTTGCTAAACGACTTTAATTATGTATGGCTGCCAGGCCAGAGGAGCCAACAGACTACCTGAAGCAGTACCTCATTCCACTCATGTTCAATGTTTTGACACAAAATCCCAATAAAGCTCTTCTTGCACTGTGTTAATGAATTAGAAATGAGGAAATAAACGCCTCAAAGAAATGCTTGCTCGACACTGAGTTACCAAAGGTGCACTGAGTATTATGAAAATTGTATTACTTTAAAAAAAATCTAAATAGGAACCATGGATCATATTTCGGACATTTGTGTTTATACTAAGGCTGTTTTAGATACTGTTTTTGTCCTGAATAGCATGAGTGCAAATTTGATATTGATTTTATACAACATTTCAATAAATAAGAGGTTCATTTGGTGTTATGTTTTAGAAACAATATTGTTTCTCGTCGCTCAATTTGCCATTGCTGTGTCTCGGCATACAGTGATGAATAAAACAAAATGATGAATGATTCAATAAATACTGCAGTGACGTCGCTGACGTACGATGCTGCTGACATGTTTTCTGGTGCATCCAATAACAAAGAGAACACGTCAGCAGCGTCGTATGTCAGCGGCGTCACTGCAGTGTTGTGAACGCGCTCACAACAGACCCAGAAGAGAAGACAATACCGAATAAAATCATAATTTTTGTTATTTTTGGACCAAAATGCATTTTTGATGCTTCAATAAATTCTAACTGGCCCACTGATGTCACATGGACTACTTTGATGATGTTTTTATTACCTTTCTGGACATGGACAGTATACCGTGCATACATTTTCAACGGAGGGACAGAAAGCTGTCGGATTAAGTCTAAAATATCTTAAACTGTGTTCCGAAGATGAACGGAGGTCTTACGGGTTTGGAACGACATGAGGGTGAGTCATTAATGACATAATTTTAATTTTTGGGTGAACTAACCCTTTAATTCCTGAATGAATCGGCCATTTGAATGAATCGAATGAATGAATCACTCAATGACTTACTCATTTATTGCCACCTACTGACAGTTTTCATTTCTTATAATTAATGTCTATGATGTTTTTCACATTTAACACAATGAATTTAAATGAAGGTTTGGGGGTCATTTCTCAACCAGATTTTGTGTGTGATTAATTAGAATAATTAATCACCACATCCTGTAAATAATGAAACATTTGAATTGCTTGACAGCCAGCCATAGTTTACACAAATATGCTGACATTTTTATAATAATATACTAATTGTGATAATCATATTCTTTTTTTTTTTAACAAAGCAGTAATCAATTTATGAATTTTTAATCAGATGTACTATGGAAAAAAAGATTTGTAGGGAGAGATACATTACTTAGCAGCAAAATAAAGCTTTTACTAACTGCATTAGTATTCAGAGTGACACTCTCTGTGTGGTCAGTATGTCATTATTTCTTCTTCATTTAAATATTAAACATTACATTTGCCCATATCAAACTCTTTAAAGATTCTAAATTATTACTTATTACTTGGTATATATTATTTAACATAAAATACTGATGTAGCGTTATGTGTGCTAGAGTGTATAACACTGACGATTTTACCTGTCCTGACAGAACTCCAAATCTGACAGAATAATAATCAAGCCAAAGAGAGAGAGAGAGTTATTCACTTGTTTATCCAGCTGGTGTTAAACTCATAGTCGTGCATGTGTTTTTTGAGGTGAGTGTGTGTGTTCGTGTGGGAATGTTCTCTGCAGGACAGCCGCCATGTTTAGTGAGGCAGTTTGCTGTCTAATTACGCACTGCAGGAGTGACCTTCCATAGACCTCCTCCTCTCCAGCCTCAGGTACGAGCAAAACAGGCAATATTTCCTCTAAACAACTACACTACAGTGAACTTTGATGATGGCAGCTTTGGTTTTCCATTAATATTTGAAAGTGAAGTCAGTCTCAGGAGACACCTTGTTGTCCCCTACCATGGTTTACTGTTTTTAATACATTTGAGGGCTTTACCCATGACTTGATTCCTGCTAAAAGACACCAGCATGTATTTCCATGCAGGTCTGGGCTGGTTCATGCTGGTGGACCTGTATTTATATGCTTCTGACAAGTGAAACTTATGTAGACCAGCATACTCTTTCTGATGACAGTGGTACCAAAACAATGTACTCTATGAACGCTGATTGCCTACTAAAATCTGAAATTCAAAGTTTCTGGTATTGTATTTTCCCATAAAAAAAAATGTGAGAGCATACTCTTTCAGTCATATATGTCAATCACAAATATTAATATTCTAGCATAGTATATCATATGCGTCACTGTAAAAAATGATTGTGATTTTAACAGTAAAAGACTGTAAAAATGCTACAGTAAAAACCTGTTAATAATTTACCATAATATTCACATAATATAAACATAATGTAATTTTACAGTTTTTGGAAGTGATAAAGAAAAAGTAATTGTACAATTTACAGTGAAAAACTGTAAATTGACACTCTCAGAATTCCCTGCATGACACTTCATTTTTTTTTCTTTTTTTTTCTTGAAATTACTGTTTCTTCTTAGTTTTTTTTCTTATCAGTTTTGTACATTAGGGTTGTATGTTACATCTAATGTTGTTAAATTAATGTTAATTGCATTATTTTTTTTCATGTGTGTTACCATTATGGTGTTTAATGTTTGTGTGAATGACACTGTGCAACTATATATATGTGTATATATATATATATTATATATATATATATATATATCTGCGATATATATATATATATATATATATATGTATATATATATATATATATATATATATATATGTATATATATATATATATATATATATATATATATATCACTTCTCAGTTAAGTTAAGTCTGTAAAGCCTAAAATGTTGGTACCATATTTTTAACAGTGAAATTCTGGCAACCACAGCTGCCGGTATTTTACCGTAAATGTCACAGACATTTTAGTTCCAATTTAGTTCCATTTAATTCCTAGCTTTAAAATTGCCAATTATCTGTCTGTGTGAGAGGTGCTTCAAAAATGTATATTCAACTCAGCAGGCACACAACATTCATAAGACATTGATATTTGGTTACATTTCATTTGCGACGTCAGGTAACCAAACTTCTATGTCAATTCAATGTCTAATGTCAATGTTAATTTGATGTCCAATACCGACGTCAGCTGAGGTTGATATTTGTCGTTTTTAGGTTGTGTAACCAAAATCCAATGTTAAGTCAACGTCAAATTGGCATCAAATACTGACGTCAACCCGATTTTCCTTCTCAACCAAAATGCAACATGTGTCCAATGTCAAACTGATGTTATATTGATGTGCTGTTCCTGCTGGGCAATATTCAGTGGACCTTTTTAGCCTGCAAAATCTAATGTGACTACAGCTTGGCTGTATCTGTATCTTATTCACTCTTCCCTACATTACTCCACTAATATAGCCCACTCTATGATTGAATGGACAGGTAATTGAATTCTGACACTGAGTGTGCTGGAAGTGCTGCGGACATCTGGTGAAATGGGGGAGTTAATTTGGTACAACACTTACAGTTCCCTAGCGGCTAGCTAGGTTGTGCACTCATTATTGAGGTGCATTGTGGGATTTAATAAATGAAAAGTGAAGTGACATACAGCCAAGTATGGTGACCCATACTCAGAATTCGTGCTCTGCATTTAACCCATCCAAAGTGTACACACACAGCAGTGAACACACACTGTGAACATACACCCGGAGCAGTGGACAGCCATTTATGCTGCGGCGCCCAGGGAGCAGTTGGGGGTTCGGTGCTTTGCACAAGGGCACCTCAGTTGTGGTATTGCTGGCCCAAGACTCGAACCCACAACCTTAGGGTTAGGAGTCAAACTCTCTAACCATTAGGCCACTACTTCCCCCTAAGTGCACACAATACTGTCCACTATGATTTCGGACACCACTACAAATGGCTGTCCCCTCAAGTATAGGCTAGTGCACTATATAAGGGGGTGATTTAAAACACAGCCTAGATTTGGAAATAATAATGCACAGACTCTTCTTTCTTAACAAAAATTCTTCTTCAAATCTCTCAAATTTCAATTTGTGTTTGCAGTTAGCATGTTTCTAAGTTAACCGTGCATGTGCATGCACATAATATTAATACATTTAGATTAATCAGGTTAACTGATCAGGCATTATTATATTTGACATGATTTTTACTGAATTTTAAATTCATAGAAACTATACAAAAACATGCAATTAAAGCATTATTACAGCATCAAATTGGAGAGCATGCGTGCATACGAAGAACGCGTTCAATCTGGAATGGGCCTAGAATGCCACAAAAAAAACAAATAAAAAAAATAAAATGAGACTACACGTTTAAACGGTCATCAGCATTGTAAAATCTTGAGTAAAACTAAACTACATGGAAAAGATAAATTGTACATCGACATATAACAATTCTCTAAAAAATTGTTTTATATTTAGATAAATAAAAACTATGTACAACACTATACTTTGTGTTATAACCGCCTTTGCATCAAGTGACAAAAAAAAAAAAAAAAAAACCTCTATGGTACGCATTATGTTCTCTAATTTGTTTATTTTTTTAAATAATTTTTTATTACATGAAATAGCTTCAATTATACAAATCCAAAAAAAAATTGGGGGTATTTAGGAAAACGTTGCCATATGGCAACAGTGTACCACAATGGGAAAATGACCAAAAAAGTAGTTTTTCTATTAAACTATGATTATCTTTTCTATTTAAATTGACATTTCTTTTAGATATTGATAGATGTTTATACTTGGACCTCATGCAAACCAAAAGTAAGTAGGTTCCTATCATTTAACCTTCAAAATAGTACTTAAAAGTATTATAATAATGCTTGCAAAACATCTCTTTTGTACCATATATGCATATCAAATTCATCAACTTTTTATTGTTTTACATCCACAAAGATTCCAACAACAAAAACAAGTCTTTTTGAAAGTATTTTATACAAGTTAGTAAATGTATGGTAGCATGGAACATGCACTAATACCATGTAGAACATGAAAACATAAATTCATGTATTACTGATAGGGGGCTCCCTGAAGTAAAGTGAAAAGTGAAAGTTGTGACATTTGCCAAGTATGGTAACCCATACTCGAAATTGGTGCTCTGCATTTAAACCATCAAAGTGCAAACAAACAGAACTGAGAAGTGAACACACCGTGAAAACACACCCGGAGCAGTGGGCAGCTATATATCCAGCGCCGGGGGAGCAACTGGGGGTTCAGTGCCTTGCTCAAGGGCACTTCAGCCATGGGTATTGAGGGTGGAAGAGAGCGCTGTTCATTCACTCTCCACCCACCGACAACTCCAACCAGCACCGAGACTCAAACCGGTGACCTTTGGGTAACTAGTCCAACACTCTGACTTTTAGGCCACAGCTGCCCCTCAGTGTGGGTTTTCCCAGTCCATCACTGTGCACATGTTCTCAGTCCAACTCAAGTCACATTTCATGACATCCCATGAAACTGCAAAAAGCAGTTCCTTTCAGCTGTGATGCAAAGGTGCAAGTCACATTTGCTGCACTTCATGGGGACGATCCCCCTTCAGCCAGGGTATTTGCACTTCCCTTTATTCTCCATGACAGGCCAACTCTGCACTCTTTACTATTGCCCTTTCCATAAAATATAGCTGTATTCATTTTCTGAAATGAAGACATAATTTGTTTATTTATACGTAAATACAACTATACTACAATAAACACTTCAAATCATTAAATAACTGTGATAATTTTATTGATGCTACTATCTATAAAAAATCCCAATGGGGAAATACGTTACTGCAATTCCACTGTGGTACAGTGTTGCCATATGGCAACACACCTATTTTTCCATAGTGGTACAGAGTTGCCATATGGCAACCTTGATATTTTCTTAATTTACAGTAAAACTATGTTAGACAAAATTAATTTATGAATGAAAATATCTAATTTACTTACCAAAGATGTTGCAAAAAATCCCCCTTGAGAAAAGATGTTTGGAAATTAGGTTAATAGAGCAATTTCTGGAGCACTTCAACAGGTGTCTTCTGTGTGAGGGTGACAGTGGGAAAAGGAGTTTTGGGAGGACATTCAGTTGTCATGTGACTTAAAAACAGCACATCATTGCCTACCCTTTTAATTCCCATAATGTGATATATTGTAGTTTTTTTCAGAATAACAAGGAAATGAGTATAGATTAATTGTTGCCATATGGCAAACTCCGTACCAGTTTGATTTAACACTAATGCGAGGGGTGTTTCTAATGCATGCAGCGTCTATGGGAGGGACAGTAAAACTAAACTACATGGAAAAGATACTTTTTATCGCGACGCGTCACGTCTGGTTGGGAGTTGGGACACACTGTGTTACAGTTTGATCCCCCCTAAAAAAATCTAAGTATAAAAATAATATTGCTGACATATCTAATAATTGAATCTGCAATTAGGGAAAGTGGAGAGAAGAGATCCAGTCTGGAGATGAGCAGGAACAGTTGGTTTGCATGGCAGACATGGAGATACAGATTTTTTCTTTGTTCATTTGTTTTTAATATTCAACAAGCAAAGTTTTTCTGTATCTAAATGCAAAAATTGTCAATGTTCATAATTGTATATATATATATATATATACATATTACATATATACATTCCCCATATCTTGTAACTATAAAAGACCAAAATGAACCCCCTTTAAATCAGTGTTTACAAGATAACCACACACAATGACATAAGTGTAAGTATAAACACAAATAGCCTACTTCACAATGCGCAGATAAAGCTACCGCCATGCTTGAATTCCACCCCTCAGTGTGATTTAATTAATGTTTGATCTGAGTGGAATATGAAACAATATCATTTAATGACCTTTCATAATTGCTATGACACTGATGGGACAGGTAATTTATTTGAAGGTCTCTTTTCCTTCTGCTGTTTTCTCTGATGGTCTCTCCATGCCAGTTTTGTTTGCATATCTGGGCATTATGATGAGTGGCGCTTGTTTAACACTGATGGGTTTGACAGGCAGGGCTGTATCGGCAGAAACACAGGCCATAAATCGCCCTGGTTTCAGATTCTGCAAGGTTCTGTGGGGCTATAAATGAACCTGGTCACTCAAGAATTGCACACACTGCTATAAAGCATTAAGAAAATCAAATACCATATAGAAATTATTATGTTTAATATTTTACTTAACTGAAATCATCCACAGTTTGAACAATTATGGTGGTATAAGATCAAATGGATATAGAATAAAATTGTAGTTGCTAGAACAAGTACCCTATTGGATAGCATAAAAAAAAGTAATATAATACCTAATTTCAAAAAGTATTTCTACCTTGAATTTTACAGAGAAACATAAAGATGGGTTGCTGTTTGCTGTTGTCTTTCAGACTATAGTGGTTAATTTGTAACTCTGATCTGCTTTTCACTCTGCAGTAAGTTACAAAAGGATCCATATGTCCTTTTCCTGTAAATCCAATCCCAGCATCCTATGATTCTCTGTTTAGATAACAGCTCTCCAGATTGGGACACAGCTTGTGGCAAAGGTTGGGAAGGAAACCCCCACCCCCCCACACACATACATACTAAAACACACTCAAGCAATATGACGCACACGCTCCCGAACTGAAGTGCCGCCACACTTCACAAGTCTTGTCAACAAACCAACGAAACAGCTGTCATTTTATTTGATGCAGTTTGGGGAGTTTGATGCTTCAACTTTAATGTTATTTCACGGTTTGGTGAAAGTGCAACAATCACCACCTGGTGATTGCTCAACCTTTTAATTTTTGAACAGGGATTTGTTAAGAAGACAAATAGAAGAAAACCACTCCTGCGTGTCTCTAGCCTTTCATCAGTGCTGAGGCACAGACTCCCCATCAAGCACCAAAGTACCCTTATTTCTAGGGTGGTGCGGGGGTCTGCACCCCAGGGAGAAATGTTTTTATCTAAAGCAGCACCAAAGCAGTCTGGTTACTTTGAGAGCAGCATTTGTATATTTTCTTGAGAACTTCTGTGATCGATCGATCTATCTATCTATCTATCTATCTATCTATAAAAATATATTGCACAAAATTTTAATTGTGTACACTCAAAATATTTGTGTACTTGAATTGCATATGAAATTCACATTCATTTGGGTTACACAGGTTTAACATAAAAAAATCTAATATACTCAATGTGATGCATATTTATCAGTCATACATGAAACATGCAAAAAAATGGGTAGGATTTATGTAATAGAGCTTATAAACTGAATGTGCTTTAAATACACAATTCACTTACTTATTATTATTATTTACAAATATTCATTCAGTTAAAAAGTATGAACATTGTTACAGCTAGCTATACTGTAACCATGTTCATACTTTTTAACTGAATAAACATTTGTAAATAATAATAATAAATAACTGATTTGACAACCTTGACATGTTTCTTAACCGTGTCATGTCTGACAAATATGCACCACATTATGTTTAGTAGTTTGTTTATGTTAAAACTGTGTGATTCAAATACATTTCCGATACATAAATCTTACATTTACACCTTGAGTGAAGTTTCATTCAAAGAAATACACAAATGGTCAAAATATGCCAGAGAGAAAAAAATAAACAAAACAAAACAAAAACAAACAGATAAATAATATTCAAAATACATTTGTATAAATCACTTTTAGATATAGTATATTAATACATAAATAGCAATGCATAAAATAATATATAAATAGCAATATATGATATTGCATTCTACAGTAAAAATCATCCAACACAATGGGATTTCCATATTTGCTCATTCTATGAAATATGAATTTAACCTCAGTAAAAGTCAACAATTATCCATATGGCAACTGTGAAAAAGTAATTGCCACCATAAATCAACAAAATTTTCATTGATAATTAAATTTAGGAGGCTGAACACAGATAGGCCTTTCTGTTGAGTTTAAATTGCATATATATTGAACCATTCAAGCAGAGAGAAGTGCTAACCTCAAAGCTTCATACTCCACACTCTATTCCTCAAAAAAAAAAAAAAAAAAAACACTGAGAAAATACAGTTTGGAAGATATATCAGTTTGGAAAGGGTTACAAAGCCATTTCAAAGGTTCTTGGACTCAATGGAACCACAGTGTGAGTCATTACTTTCAAATGGAGGAGGTTCGAAGTGGTGGTGAACACACAAAAGTGGCCAACCTGCCAAAATTTATCCAAGGGCATTGTGGCACCTCTTCTTGGAAGGTTCAAATAAATCCTAGAATATGTTTTCAAAGAACTGCAGATATCTCTAGCATCAGCTATAATGTCAGTTTTCACGACTTATAAAGAGAACAATAAGAAGAGCAGCAAGGTGGAAAAACCACTGCTTGCCAAGAGGAACATCAAAGCTCATCTCATATTTGCACCTGGATGATCCCTGGATGAATTCTGGGAAAATATTCTATGGATAGATGAGTCCCGCTAATACAGCATTCTACTGCAAGAATGTCATATCTATCTTGAAACATATAGTGACAGCTTGAGTCTGTGCGGATGTGCTGCTGCCTTGGGAACTGGATGACTTGTTATCACTGCAGGAAGCATAAGTTCTGCTGTATACCAGGCAATTCTTTAGGAGAATATCCATCCATCTGTGCGTAAGCTGAAGCTTAAGTGTAACTGCGTGATGCAGCCAGACAACAAACCAAAACCCAGAAGCAACTGCAGATCTAAATGGCTAAAAGGAAACAAAAATGCAAGTTTAAGAGTAGTTTAGTCAGTGTTCTGACCTGAATCTTTTGAGATGATGTGGTGGGGCCGAAAAAGATACATAAAAATAAACAATAAAGAAATAGTGCACCCAATAATGAAAATTCTCAGGCTATCCAAAATGTATATGAGTTTGTTTCTTCATTGGAAAAGATTTGGAAAATTTAGCACTACATCACTTGCCCACCAGGGGATCCTCTGCAGTGAATGGGTGCCATCAGAATCAAATCCAAAACATCAGACAAAAACAATAATAAAAATCCAAACCAAACAAACACAGTCCATCAGTCATTTATTATCTTATGAAATGAAAAGCTGTGTTTTTATAAGAAACAAATCCATCATTTAGGCATTTGCTGGCTACCTCATTTTCTGCCCCCAAGATCTAAAAACAATACATAAATAAATAGTTTGGCCAGTACATTACTGTATTCTTTCCAAGCTGTACTTGTTTAATAAGCTGACTGTGTGGTATATATAAAAATATATAATAGAAAATACTGCAGAACACCATTGCACAATTGCACTTGCTGTTCCTGAGTATAGTTTATTGGTTTTCTTGGACATTAAGTCAATATTTAAAATGATAATAACACTTGATTTAGCTTGATGTTTCCTCCTTCTTGTGATGTAAGACCGGGCAGATATCTAACTATAATGTCAGCATGTGAAGCAGCAAAAAGAAAGATAGCACTGACACCAGAGTGATAGCACTACATGGGACAAGGGCAGCTGCCAGCATCATAACTTCACAGGGCATTAATTGTTTCACCGCTGTCAGCAGGATTGTCTCTGCTCGTTGAACCCTGGCCAAGGAGCGGCCCATCAGCCAAATTGGAGTCCAGTAGGTAAGTAAGTAAGAGTTCCAGGGAATGATGTTTTCGCATTACGGACCGAGGTGTCAAGCTCAATTTCTGAAAAAGTGCTGAGGCCAGGTAGAACTTTCAGCCTCTGGTAATATTCACAGCAGTGAATCGAAATGTGCGACTGACAATTATACCTACTTACAGAATGACAGCTAGCTCAACAACTGATCAGAGTAAGTTTTTAGTGTTCATAAAAATGTCTGCAAATTAATAGATTCCATTTTTGCTTGCTGGGCAAAAAAAAAAAAAAAAATCCCATAGATTTACATTGAAAGCACAATATATTGGTGCCAGAACATCACAGAGACCTGCAACCCTTCTGGATAGCAACCATCCAGAGTGCTCTATTAATTGCGCAGCCAGCTGCTAAAAACACTCAGAATACTTAATGGAATAGTTAACCCAAAAACGAAAATTTACTCATGATCAGGCCATCCAAGATGTGATTTTTTTTTCTTCCTTGGAAAAGACTTAGCATCACATCACTTGCTGACAGATGGATCCTCTGCAGTGAATGGGTGCCGTCAGAATGAGTGTCCAAACAGCCGATAAAAATATCACAATAATCCAAAAGTAATCCATATGACTCCAGTCAATCAATTAACATCTCGTGAAGTGAAAGGCTGCATTGCTTGTAGCTAAAATAGAAATTTAATCTATCCATAATATTGCTTTCACAAGTGAATTCTGAATCAGGAGAGAAATAGCCAGAGATTAAGCAGTATTTACAAGCAAAAACAAATATTTAAAACAAATATTTTGGTAGATTCTGATGTGAGAGGACAACAGAGGATTGACTTTTTCACTGGTCGAAGCATTATTATGGATTATGGATTTTTCGACCAAAACTACATTTTAAAGTTAAAATGTCTCAATGATTGATTTGCTTCATAAAAATACAGTTTTGTTTTTATTGCATAAAATGTTGACTGATGGACTGGAGTGGTGTGGATTACTTGGGATTATTGTGATTTTTTTTTATCAGCTGTTTGAACTCTTATTCTGACGGCACCCATTCACTCCAAAGGATCCGTTAATGAGCAAGTGATGTTTTGGATGGCCTGAGGGGGAGTAATTTTTCAGCAAATTTAACTTTTTTGGTAAATTATTCCTTTAAGCAATAGTATAGCAGTGATGAGAACATCTACCAAAACCTACAAAAAATATCTGTGGTCCTGAGGTGGATAAACCAGCATAGTCAGGAACACACTTTCTCCTGCCATGACCTCTTTCTGGACTGTTGTTAAAGACTGCAGCTGTCTGGCCTCGATTTCCAGGCAATAGTACAATTGCTGAGACTCAGTGCACTGGGATAAGCTGTTCTCTTTAAAGACAGGCAGGACATGTTAGAAACACAAGCCTCTTTCATTCTTGGTGACAACATTTCTCTTATTCAGACATTCACCTTTTATATAATATTTAATATATAAGATGGCCAGCTTCTCAGTAATTGGCTTTGCTCAATCAGTTCACAGCCTTGAGAGGTTAAATGCTTTTGTTAACTGGCTTGTTAGTTTGAAGGGGACACTTGATGGACAGAAATTGCAGGGTTGCGCTAATGATGAAGCAGGAAATAGCAGTGCCACTCAGACGTTTCCTTTGCAATGAGGACAACCACAGCCAATCAGATTCCAGTCCATGTGAGAGCCCATAATTATCGATTAAACTGTCATTGTGGAATTAATAACAGCAATGTCAATCAAACCCTGGGCCTTTAGGTGAGCCTATATCAAATGAAAAACAATCTGAAATAATTTATAAAATAATTAATTAATTACATTATTTAGACAAAACATATTTAAAATCTGGAAAACAAGGGATGACTGATAAGTAGGACTTTATCCTTTATTTAGTGACTTACCATTTTTAAAACACAGCAACTTCAAAATTAGCCTAACCTTAGTATGCTTGTATATCAATGTGATACAAAATGTGAAAATCAAAAAAACAAATCAATATCTAAATTTATGAGTGAACCAATGGCTGCTAACTGCTAATTATCTTATTGTCTGTGTGAGCAAACTACATTTCCAATCTATGGCAGAACGAGAATGATAAAATACACAGATGAAACATCCGTAAATTAAGTTGAAAGAAAGGGAGATATAAAAATTGTACAGTGAGTACATTTTATTTCG